>NC_060270.1:136120251-136144572 GCF_021613505.1 Equus quagga
TGGTATATGTGATAGAGATATTATAATGACATTTATTCACACTTAATATGCATTTACTCTGCATGCCAGGAACTGTTCTAAGCATTTTGCATATATTACTTGATTTTCATAATAACCCTCAAATGCAGTAGTTATTAATATCTCTATGAGGAAACTGAGGCACCGAGCTGTAAGTGACTTGCCCAAGGTCACACAGGTGTTAAGTGGCCAAGCAAGAATCACTATGGTTTTACCAACACAGAAGAGGGACAGAAAGAATCCTATGGGAGCGGGCGGGCCTCTCAAGGCAGCGGGAACAGGCCAAGGCGGACGCTTTCCTTTTTTTATCATTGCTTCAAATAAACACAGTAATAAAACTACCACTTTTTATTTCGTTTTTGTATTTGTGGGTGGGGTTATTTTGCAAAGAAGAAACTGAAATAATTACTCAATGACGGCTCCTCGTGCCAGGCAGTAAGAGGCTAGTGTTTACGAGAAGCGGAGTGCTCTCGGCAGGCGGGAGCGGCCTGGGCAAAGGTTGAGAGGAGGGTGAGTCACGCGCTGCGAGCGTTTCCACTTGCTCCCGCTGGTGATCCGCTGAGCGGCCTGCCCTTCCCCCCCCCCCCCCCCCCCCCGCCCTCCCCCCAGCAGCGTCATGGGGAGGAAGGAGGAAGGCGGCCGAGGGATGCCCGCGGGCCGGGGAATTTGCACTCAAGAACCCCTGCTCTCTGTATGGTAGCGGCTGTCACTGCTATCCCAGTTTCCCACGTGAAAAGACCAAGGCTCGGTCAGCGAAGTGTCTACTCACACAGTAAACAGTGTTACATTTTCATTTGATTCATTTTTACAGTTCCTCTTTTGTAGCAAATGCAATGCCTTCCCATTTATGGTAGTGACATAAAAGTTCCTTTTTAATAACATTTATTTATGTAAATTTTTATTTAAGTAAAGAAAGTGAATCCGTTTAAAATAAGGTAAATAAAAGAAGGAGTAAACAAGAAAATGACAAATATTGTCCAGGTCATTCAGGATGACTGAGGTGGGCATCTCGGGGCGGTCGGTGATGGAGGCCAGCCCCTCTGAGGGGCAGCAGCTCAAGTGCCCAGCTGATGACCCAGCTACAGAAGCCCAGACTCTTTAGGGAAAGTTCTGGAATGAGCTTCGGTTAGAGATTTTAGGATAACATTAAGGAACTCTTTTAAATCTGAGTCTCCCTGTGTGTGTCCTTTTTCAGTCTGGGAAAACTGGGGTGTGGGAACCTACCAGGATACCAACAGTGGACAGGAAGTCAGTGGTTTTCCTTGTGGGACCCAGGAGCGGGTGTTACCAGACGCTCCTGCTGGGGGAGAGGACACAGCAACGTTTGTTTACCACGGGGTGGTGGTGGTGGGGGAGCCAAAATCCCCTCCCATCTTTTTCCCTGTGGTTCCACTTTGAACATGTGAGGCTGTTTCTTCTGATAGTTAATTCCACATTTATATATAATGTGCTTATACTTCTATCTCTTGACTAATACATTTCGCCATTTAGATCAAGATCATTGATTGTGTTGTTCCCGTCTCCCACAGCTCTGCTGCGTTAGAGGTGCGTAAATATCTCAACCTAGGATTCTAGATTGTTGCTTATTTCAGTTCTGATCACTTTTGCTTTATGTCTACTTTCTTTGGATTCGTATAATGATACCAGTTGGTATATCTTTTTCCACTTTACATTTTCAGTGTTTCAGTGTCCTTACACTTGAAATGTGTCTGTTATAAACAGTGTATTGTCAGGATTTTGTTGTTGTTGTTTTACAAGAACCAATCTGGTAAATCTTTCCTTAAAGGTAATATTTAGTCCGTTTTTGTTTAATGCAATTATTTATAGAATAGGGTTTCTTTCTAGTTGTTTTCTATTTGTGGCACCAGTTTACTTTCCTCTACTCTCTTGACTTCCTTTAGATGAATTAAGTAAGTTTTGAAAGTTCATCTTACCCCTTTATTAACATGTTAACTATACATTCTTTTAGTGGTTGCTTTCGAGCTGTGCTAACAGTGTAGCTGCTAGCTATATGTCTGTTTAAAACAGCCTTACTTCAGTGTAACTGATATTGTTGGGGAGGAAGACATTTCCTCTACCCACACTGGGTCCTTCTGGCCGGACAATGAATTAAATTCACATGAGACAGAATAACAGGAGAAAATTAAACAAAGCTTTGTAACATTGTATACATGGGAGAGGCTTAGGCAAACTGAGCAAGTCCCCAGAATGGTGGAGGTTCTCCCTTTAAATGCCACCCTCAGCTAAAGACAAAGGAGGATGTTGGGGGTGGGAGGGGAGAGTCAGTTATGGGAGATCACCAGGAAAGCACAGTAAACAAGAGTAAGATTATTATGCAGATTTAAGTCCTTGCCTTCTGCATTGATAAGAGTTTCTAGAGATAAGGTCATCCCGGCTTCTTCCTGTACAGAGAGGGAGACACCTTTACAGATGGAGATTTCCTCTACAAATGTAAATGTCTCTTACAAAGGATAACTTCTGCTTCTCACAGTTTGCCTCATGTCTGCAGTTTTTAAAAGTAACCAGCCCAAAATAATCCTCATGCCAAAGAGAGGTATCTTGGGGTGGCCAATTCCAGTCTCCCACAATATTCAACAAATGACACATATGTAACATGTGTAATTTCATAGGCATATAGATACACCTGTGAAGCTGCCACCACAGTCAAGATAATGAACTGTCCATCACCTCCAAAATACTTCTGAGGCCTCTCTTGATCCTCCTCCTGGTCCCCTCACCCCTGTGTCTTTTAGGCATTCAGAGCTATGAAATTTCCCTGAAGTGCTGCTTTAGTGGCATCATACAAATTTTGATATGTTTTGTTTTCATTTTAATCCAATTCTGAATACTACCTAATTTCCTTTTGATCCATGGATTATTTAGAAGTGTGTTATTCAGTTTCCAAATATATGGGGGTTTTCCAGACATTTTTCTGTTGTTCAGGTCAATAAAAAAATTCCTGGGCCCATGAAGTCAGACATCCTGTTTTGCAGAGGGAGAATAATACCCCAGAACCACAGGTATTTCGTGTCAGTAGTCAGCGCCAGAGTGAATTCCACAGCATTTGTGATAAATGCCTTAGTAAATTCGCCAGAGGGCAGCAAATCGATGTAAAATTTACTTGACATTTCTCTCTGCTCCAGTCAGGCCAATGGGGCCCAGGCAGGTGAGGAGAGAAGGAAGAAGCTGGCAGAATGCACCCTGTTCTTTAGAGGAGGGGAGAGAGAAAGGAGGCTGGAGTGAAGTTCGGGGAGAAAGTCGACAAAAAACTCTATACTGGGTGTGATCCGTTAGTTTTTACATATATACATGTACACAACAATGATAGCTATGGGTAAAGGGATTGCTGCCGAATTTTAAATTTTTCATTGTTCTTTTCGGCATTTTCAAAATTGTCTGTGGTGAGTATGCACTTTTCTAATCAGAAAAAAACTTGAATGATCAAAATTTTGAACAAGGTCCTTAAGATTTAATTGTCTGCTGAGGGCGCAGTGGGCAGGAGTGTGGACGGGGCTCCCAGTCAGGAAGACAGACTGTGTCTTATTTGGCTGGAGCACCTGTCTGTGGGGGAGGCAGATGGATGGGGAGCTGAGGTCCAGGGGAGGGGAGGGAGGCCTTTATTTGGGAAGGGGGCCAGGGAAGAAGTATGTACTGTCGCCTAAAGGTCACAGATGCAAATGACAGATGTTTTTTTCTGAATTAACTGAGGCTATTTGGAAATAGATATTGAACTGGCATGTTTGGTTTAAAAATGCAAGCAATTTGGAGCAACATAAAGACACTCATGACAAACAAACTCTGAGTTTTAATTACTTGACAACATAAAGGAATTTTGGGCGCCCCTAGGTTGAAGGGGAGAAGCCTATTCACAACTAAGCTAAATTATACTGTTGGGCTTTGGCTTTTTCAAAACCCGCAAGTTTTCCTTCACAAAGCAACAATACGGCAACAGCTGCTGAGCTGTCCCCAGAAGGCACATCTATCAAGAAGTGAACAGTGATGTCAACTAGACTTATAGTGGTGATTGTTTTGCAATATATACAAATATTGAATCATTAATTTGTACGCCTGAAACCAATATAATGTTATATGTCAATTATGATGTAGATCAAGACTGCCCCAGAGAGAAGCCCAATCTATGTGACCTGATGGATTTTATGGTGTGGATTAGGGCTGCCCCAGGGAGAGAAGCCCAGGGCATCCTCACCTACATGCCCATCTATGTGACTGGATTCACATCTAAAGTTATACAACCACACAGTAACCAGACCCCATCTGCACTGAAACCATTTAATGACTTTTTACATCATCTTTTCTTTGTCCAGTAAAAATAAGTCACGTGCCCATGCCTTATAAATTTAGCCCTAACCCTCAACACATTGCAGCCCCTCTTCACTGCCCATGGGTCCTGTCCCCATGCTGTTCTATACTATTCTCGGAATAAAAGAGTACTACTGCCAGACCTTGAGAGTCCAAGAAATCTTTCTTTCGACTCCTTGACTCACCGATCCTGCATCATTTCTTCTGGTGGCATGTACGGGGATTTGCTTCATCGGCTTGTGAGCTTAAGTTCTGGTAAGTGCCCTTTTCTTCCTTGTGCCTTTCTCTTTTTCAAGGATGGATCTAAATTCACTTCTTCATCGGGAACTTCCTCAGACAGCTGTATGAATGCACATTTGCTGCCCATGGCTACTCTATGGGGCAAATCATGGCATTCAGCTTGAAGAGAATCAGTACATTAAGCCTGAGGGTGATGGAGAATGAATTAATCCATTCCTTCTTGACTCTATCTCTTTTTTTTTTTTTTTAAAGATTGGCACCTGAGCTAACAACCGTTGCCAATCTTTTTTTTTTTTTCCTGCTTTATTTCCCAAACCCTCCTGGTACATAGTTGTATATCTTAGTTGCAGGTCCTTCTAGTTGTGGGATGTGGGACGCCGCCTCAATGTGGCCTGACGAGCGGTGCCATGTCCGCGCCCAGGATCTGAAACCTGGGCCGCTGCAGTGGAGTGCACGAACTTAACCACTCGGCCATGGAGCTGGCCCCTGACTCTATCTCTAATATACAAATTTTACATGGGCATGGGTCGACCACTTAAGTCATTAGGACAGTTGCCAACCTCCAAGACTCCCATGGCAGGTTTCTTTTCCTAAGGCTGGATTGGTATCCCTCCCTATGGCTCCTGACCACACTCCAAACCATGGGAAAGTCCCAATTGGGACTCTGGTTCAAGGAAAGTACCAAACTCTAACCTCTGGTGAGTATGGGAACCCCTTCTTGGGAGAATGGCTCTAGGATGCAATTGGGTAGAATGTCCCCCAGACCGGCAGAAAATTCCTCACTGTTTTTCTCTATTCTTTTACCTCTGGGACCATTCACCAGGCACCTATTACTGCCAGGCATAATAGGGAAGATGTACAAGGGACGCAATGCAGGGGGACGCCCCCATCACCTCTTGCTGTAGGAACCCCACAGGAGGAATGACAGGTAGGACGCTGCCCTAGGTTCAGCGGGGATTTTCAAGGTAATGGACCCTTTTCTTTCATCTCTCTTAGAGTTACAGTGGCCATTTTGGTCTCCTTTTGAGCTTTACGACTGGGAAACAAAGAAATCTTTAAAGAGTGAAAGGCTCTGCCCCTGGGAGCCCCAACTTTGGGTTTCTGGGCCTGATCACCCTGGCAACCCCAAGTGGAGTGCTTTCACTTGGCAGTTGACTCATTAAGTATTTTAGTCACCTACTGAGTCGGTTACAATGGTAGGAGACCTGTGATTTAGTCTGTGAACTGTCGTGCTAGGGTAGTGTGCCCCAGCACAGGAACTGTTGTGTGACTCTTATCTTGATAACCCTCTGGAAGAGGCCATGAGGGCGAGGTCTGATCTCTTCTTTTCCTTTCTTTGTCTGTTTTGTTCATCACCTCCTTTGTTGTCACCAAGTGGAGGTTAAGTTCAGGCTGGACCTGAGCAGAACCTGGACCTTCTGTAAAATCGAAAACTTGAAAACCTTTTGCCAGGGACTTAACTCTCAACCCTCGTTCTGGGAACCTCAACCTCCAGCCAGTTCCAGGCCTTTGCCTCCTGCTTGCCTGGCTCCCCTTGTGCTGGCTCAGGGACTAAGTGCCCTGGTTCAGCGGGACTTGATTAAATCTTATAACTATGTTGACACCCGCAATCAGGCTCTGCACCCTTCTCCAGTCCACCGTCAGTCGGACACTGGCTTTACTGCCATGGGGAATGCCCTAAACATCCCCAGAGACTCACCGCTCGGGTGCATTCTAACTAATCAGAAGCACTTTCAATTGGATGGGTTATGCCCCAGAAACTCCAGCTGGGAGAAAACTTGAGGGGTTTCTCTGTGCCTTTATGATGCAGTTGGACAGGTAGATCAACCTAGAACATCATTCAAGTTACAATCCAGTTTCTGGGAAATCAAGAGCAAGTGTCCTTAGAAAATCCTTGCAAGACTGGAAATACAGCTCTAGAGGCAGTTCAGATTCCGCCCAGTTCCTTTATCTGAAAAAGGATTGTTATCTCCCCTCTTCAGGAACTACTATCTAGCCTATCACTAATTTCTAAGACTGAAAAAAAAACAAAGGGGGAAAAGGAAAAAATAGCCATAAGCGTGCCCTTGCCAAAAATCTAGCATCTTGAGTGTCTTCTCCAGAAATATTTATAAAAAGGCTCTAAACAAAGTTTGGATTCATAACCGATGAGCTTTGTATTGCTGTACCTGACTCACGGCAGTAATTTTTAAAACAGCTGTGAAGTCTCTGTGTATGTGTGTCTATATGTATGTTATATGTGTGATATTTTTACCTCCGGATGGTATGGCCAAAATCAAGAGCTCTGTTTAATTGGCTTAAAGTAAGCACTTACACAAGTTCTGAATGTAGTAGAAATTAACTCAGCGTCTTTTGAAGTTAATGTGATGTGAGTTAATTTTTGGTAAATGAAAGCTTATTTAAATTTGTTGGTTTGGTTACAATGGACATGTGCTCCGGAGTTGGCATTGGACATGATGCAGACATGCAGCCTTTATTCTACCTTTATTGGTCAAATAAGCTGATGTTCTCTCTATTACAAAACTGGTTAGCAACAATAATAACTTAAAATGATGGCTAATTTTATCTAATGTCTCATGAAGTATTATAGGCAATCTAAATAATTATTGGAAACGAGTAAACTAAGTAGACATGAAAAAGATAAAAGTGTTGGGCAAACTTTTAAAAATAATTATGTCCTATGACATGTATATTTAAAATAACTTCCAAAATCTTTCTGGTAACTTGAAACTTTGAAGTGTTTCTAGGTAAAATTGCATGATAAAAAACTCACTGAATATCTGGGTCATTTTTCAAATAAGATAAAATACTGAAACATTATCGTTAGACGTGACTAGATCTATCTACTTTAGGCTTCTTATTACAAAGAAACTAAAAGGTGTTTGGGTCTATTAGTAAACATGTCTTGTATTATATTAAGATTGTACCATGAAGTACCATGTTTCTAGAAACTATAAAACATATTTATAACTTTGCCAAGCCACAACATGCTAATGTAAACGACAGTTCATAAGTGCTTACCTTTTTAGTGTCTACTAGGGTCTGTTAAGGTTAAAAGTTCTAATTAATATATGTAATTAAAACTACTAAAAATTAATAAGGCAAACAACTCTGTATACAAGGAAAGTAAAATGTATGTTTTCAGTAAAGAGGGTATAAAGAATGGAAGTATTTTTGTTTGTTTGGTTAAGAAAGATAAATTTGTCCTAAAGTACCAAAAGGGAAGAAAGAAAGCAAGGGACAAATTCTGAATGTAAAAAGAAAGTTTGTGAAAAAGAAATTCAGAAAGGAGTTTTATGCCTGGTCAAGTAGACTAAGATTAAAGTAAATCCAATTAAGTAAATGAGTTTTAATGTTAAAAATAAGCTGGTGCAGAAATTAAGATTTGGTTTTCTCTCAGATGATAATTTTCTTGAACTTTTGGCCTGCTCTAACTCTACCTAAAAGACAAAATCTATGCTTTGTTAAAATAATTTCCTATATTCAGAAAGAAAGAGGTCTCTTCTAAAATTTTTTGACTGTGTTGTTTGCTCTTGACTGTTTCTGTTGTCTCTTCAAATGGATACCTGAGCATTGTTTCACAGTGAGCGTTGTTTCCTATTTGAACAAGTGTTTTAAAAACTTTTGATATTTTTGACAAGCTTCTCCCTCAAAAATATTCAAATCCTGAATGAAGGCTTTCTTTTGACCTGGTAGAAGGAAGAAAAATTTCTCTGAGGATTTTCAGAGGGCCCCTGAGACTTCTCACAGAAATTTGCTCTCTCTTCCTATCAGGAGGGAAATACTAAACTAATTAGGCTTATTTGGTCTAGTGAACTGTATGGGAAGCATTGTCAAATAAGTGATGATAAACTTTCTTAGGTGGTGTTATGTAGGTACATGTTATTGGTATAGGTGTCTTAAAATTATATAGCATTCCTAAAATTCTGATCTGTCTTGGTTATCAGTCATAATTCCAGTTTTATCTTGAAATGTTGTACGTCACAGAAGTAGCCAAGTTTCTTTGTCAATTGCCCTTTTGAGTCTTTTGTCATTTGCAGATAGTTGCTGTTTTACTCTGATGCTTTTTGCTTTTGCAAATATGTTTCATCTTCAGAGAAATTCCTGGAAAGGATTCTGACACAGTATTCTAGAACACAGCTTTCTGATAAACTTTCAGATGGTAAAGCTGAACTGGGTAAGAAATTACAGAATTCTAACAGAGAAACTGAGCTCATAGATCTGCTAACAGAAGATTAAGCTCAAGAATCGATTATATAGGACTGTGTGAACTGATGAGGATAATTATAATTTTTTATGACTTTTGTTTGAAATATTGTTTAGTTTTGATGTTTTGTTTTGTTTTCTCAGAATTAGGGAAGTCTTTCTCTTTTCTCTTATGCTAACTATGACTTACAGCAATTTAGTGAAATTATACCTTTATGAACAAAACTGGAACATTAATATTTTTCTCCCTACCTGATCCCTCCAGAATTTGGAAACTCTTCGTGAGTGAGTGGTTATTTCGTGGCAATATAGTTATTTGCATAAGTTCAATAAGAATCTGTTCTTATAACAGGACACATTGGTTATAACCAAGGCTTTGACTGGAATGTCATATTTGAGAGAAACATACAGGCTCGGATATGACAATACCACCTTTCAGGAACAAAGATTGGACTTTCTGGAAATAAAGCCACTTGGAAATACTGGCCTGGTACCTTGTTTATAGAGATTCTGGCAATCTTACCGGTAAGTAAGGAAGCTTGTTTATCTGGCAGGTACAAGGAACCTCAGAATATTTTGGGGGACCTCGAGAAGAGAGGAGTCCACTCAAACCTTATAGGTATTGCAGGCAAAATCTGATGGCAAGTCCTTGGCTTGGCTTTTCTGACCTCGAGAGGCCTTTACAGTTCAATCTGAGATTGCTCATTAAAAAAATTCCAGCAAAGCAGATTTAAAAGAGCCTGTATAATCAATTGTTATTCTTGCTGCACTTATGTAAATAATTAAACCAAGTTTTATTGAAACTACAGTATTTTGCAAACCAGTTAATCTCAATTTGGCTGTCTTGTAAAAAAGAGGGTGATTTTAGAGAGAAAAATTATGTTTCAGTAGAAGCTATGGTACGCATTCATGGATATTAGTTTCTAGCTCTTCTCTTCTACAAGATTCATCTATTACTAATCATAATATCTCCTTGTGGCCATCCGTCTCTGACACCTGGGAGTTCCCTGGCCACAATCAAACCTTTTCCTTCAACACTACTGCCCAGATAGTAACTAGAGTTGCCTTGTTACAGGTGGATCATAAACAACAAGTTCCAAAGGTAAAGTCCCCAACCTATCGATACATGCAGGATGGACTCTAGCAAATTTGGGACGAATATATTTGGCTCACTCCTACTAGTGGTCAACTCAGTCAAAGACCACTCTATGTTGGGAATAAACCGATCACTCCTGTGATATGTAGCCTACTAGCACCTCCTATGGGATAAATTCCCCATTACATGTGTTCTCATATCATAGCCTTAAGAAATACTGATTGGTTTGGGACTGACTGGGATAGACGGCCCAGCATACATTGGTTAGCCCCTAATGGCACTCAGTGGTTATGTGGCTCCAACTTATGGCCTTAGTTGCCACCTGGGTGGCTCGGATGATGCACCCTAGGCTTCGTCTGGATGCAGGGTAGAACTACATTTACTATATCTCCTCCCGCTAACCTACCCAACCTGTGACAACACTGGACCCACTCTGTCTTCCACTGCTATGACCCCCTTGCCTCAATTTTCCTTCCCCAATTAGGAATCGAAAGTGTCATCTGGCACATGGAAGCTCTAAACAAATTTACTATGAAGGCATTAAATGATACACAAAATAACCTTTTGCTGCTCGATTTAGAAGTATCCCAAATGCGTAAGGCAGTTCTCCCAAACCTATTGGCACTGGATGTCTTGACAGCAGCACAGGGGGCACTTGTGCCATTATAAAAACTGAGTGTTGTGTCTATATTCCTGACTACCATCAAAATATCTCTGACTTCCTATCTGATATGAGCCACCAAATTAAATCCATATCTGACCCTACCCTATCTCTAAACGATTGGTTGGACTCCTGGTCAGGACCAGGCCTCTGGACTACTATCAAAGCCTTATTCGTTGGGTTAATCATATTGCTTGTATTTCTTATTATAATTTGTTGTCTATTTAGTTGTTTGTCAACAAAGTTTCACCTCCTGGACCACCTCTCGTCAAATGATTCCCTCGCCTCCAGAGGATCTGTACAACTTGTCAGCCGTGGACTCCATGGGCACAACCTTCCCGTCCACTGAACCTCCTACCTGTACCTATGGCCCCATTTAGGGACAGCTCTATGACCTTGTGCAGCTGAAAGTAGTTACAGAAGATTGACCATCATCCATATCCCCAAAAGATTCCGGGGCCAAATGGGTTCAGGGGGATTTTATGATGTGGATCAAGGCTGCCCCAGAGAGAAGCCCAAGGTGTCCTTGCCTACATGCCAATCTATATGACCAGATTCATATCTAAAGTTATACGACCACACAGTAACCAGACCCCATCTGCACTGAAACCATTTAATGACTTTTTACATCATCTTTTCTTTGTCTAGTAAAAATAAGTCACATACCCATGCCTTGTAAATTTAGCCCTAACCCTCAACACATTGCAGCAGCTCTTCACTGCCCATGGGTCCTGTCCCCATGCTATTCCATACTATTCTCGGAATAAAAGAACACTACTGCCAGACCTTGAGAGTCCAAGAAATCTTTCTTTCGATTCCTTGACTCACTGACCCTGTATCGTATTATACCTCAATAATAATAATAATAATAATAATAATAATGATAATGATAATAATAAAAAATAATAATAATAAAAAGAAGTGAATGGTGAAATATGAGTAGAGGTGAAGGAATGAAGAAAATAAGTTAAATACATCCCAAAGGCTCACCCAGACCTCTTGCAGGGCACATTCTTCCCTCTGAATTAAAATGCAAAATCAATACAAATCCAACAAACAAGAAGAATGGTGTGACATGATTTTTCAGTGAAAGAATAAACGTAGCTGAGAAAGTGTCAGTCATTTCTCTCCCCCATTGAAATTTTCATAGTCTGAATTTCTTCACTAGATTCTTGGCCATTTGGAATCTTTTCAAACCTTTTGGAGGTTTCCCTCCTCTAGTATAATCCTTTTCTCTATCTTTATGAAAACATCTAGCAAGGTCTAGGAGGAAAAAGAGAAACTCAAGAGACTAGAAATGAATCATATTGGTTTTTCTCACGTTGGTTTTTTTTTTTAAGGTAAACATTTTATTGAAATCCTAAATAAACACTGAAGAATGCACAAGCCATAAATGTACAGCTTGACTCATTTTGATGTTAGACAGGTATTTTTTTTCACATCCTTTTTTTTTCTCCAAACCAAGGGTCTCACTTCTTTTAACCGAGCTCATTCTTCCCCAGAAGGCCTGCTGGTTTGCCAAGTCTTTAGCTGACTTGTGCATCAACGGATGACTCTGTCTTCTGGCTTCATCCTGGCTCAGGAAGATGCAAGTCAGAGTTGAGAGTAGCAGTCCTTGGTTCCGTGCCAGTGCCGCCTGTGGGCCAGCTTTGTGTGGTGATTAAGCAACAGCCTTAGATGTCAGACATGACATAGATTAAAGGCTAGCCTGGGGAACAACGGAAAGAGGCATTTTGCATTCTCATCAGACAACTTTGACACAAACTTGGGGAACAGTCTGTTGGCAAATGGAGAACAGGTGTGGGGTCCTGACTGAATGTGCAAGAACGTGGACAAAAGAGATATCCCAGGCTGGAGTGATCAGGGTGGACTTCCTGGAAGAAGTGAACAGTGTTATGTGGATTCACACTTTGGAGTTTCAGATGGAGAGAGCATTCCAAGCAGGAACAACAAATAATAGAGAGGCAAAAGAGAAAAAGGTGGGTGGAACAGCATGATGTTATCAGGGACCCAAGGCTGAGCTGGAATTGAAATGCTCTAGAAAAGAGCCCTGAGAAGACTCAGGGTGTCTTTTGGGACAAGTGGCGAACTTGCTCTATTTGAAGAAATATGCCTTGTATGTGAGATGTCACTCAAAGTTTCTGAAGGTTATTTATCAGATAATTTCAGGAAATAGTCACTCCCACCCCCAGCACAGTAGGCACTTAGTCTCTTATTCTCTTTACTATTCTGAAATGCATGTCTCCTCAACTGTTAGGTTTCTTCATCTAATTTCCGTATTTTGTTACCTGGTTTGCTTTTTACTGTTTGGTTCATCACAAACCTTTTTAGGAGTTCCTCGACACCTGTCAGTTTGCTTTTCTGATATGTTTCCTCCGTAATTCCCAGGTATCCGGGCTGATGGAAGTTTGCGCTCATTTGCTTTCCCTTGGTAATGTCATCTCTCACTTTCCCTTCCCCTCTGGCTTGACAGTTTTCTCCCTTTTCAAACAAGGGAGTCCTCCCAGATCAGCTGTCACTGGCGGTGGGCAGTCGTTACCCATCGTCTGTGAGCTGGCTCCTGCGAGGCGCCCCTGCTGCAGCCTTGGGAAGCTTTTGACTGTGTCGCTGGTGGCTTTGGAAGCAGTCTGGTACAGCACTGGCCTGTTGATGAATGAAACCAGGCTCATGAAACCTGGCTCTCCTTTGCTTTTCTTTCCAATATGGGGGATCCCCTGCTCTCAGAGCATTTGGGGGGCTTTCGGTCACTTTTAGCCTGTTTACTTGTCCCTCTCGCCTTCCCGAGAGGCGAGTCTATAAATAAACAATCTCAAATTATTGCACAGATATTCCTGAAGTGCCCGTGTTCCTGAAGACGGCCTATTTCTAGCATGTGGGAGGTAAGACTGAGACCTGCAATGTCGCATAACCCAAACAGATCGACCTGTGTGCGTGATGCGGATTTGACCCAGAAATACTCTCCTTCTTCAGGACCCATTGTCTTTGTCGATGAAAATAATCCATAACCAATCTATAAACGAAAATTGGGGTGAATTTATTCTGAGTCAGATCTGAGGACTAACTTAACCCGGGGTCTTCCTTCCCAAGGAAGGGCACCAAAGAAGTAGGGTGTACAGAGTGGTTATATACCGTCAAAGAGCATGTTCCACATAAGATTGAAGTGTCCCTTTTACAATAGTCACAAGACTGCTCTGTCGGCACAGTGATTGATGGACACAGCAGGTAGTGGGTCTGCTGTTTCGGTGGACACAGCAGGGTGACAGGTCTGTTGTCTCAAGCTGGGTGGTCACAGGTAAGCTGGGTGGTCACAGGTGAGCTGGGTGGTCACAGGTGAGCACAACAATCAATTCCTAGTCTAGGGAGAGATGCTTATCCTTAAGGAAATGCCAATGTAGGGGAAGTTGCACCTATATCTTAAGGCCACTTGTTCTTGTCTTTGGCACATAGCACCTGCTTAAAGCAGATACACAATGCATGCTCAACAGCCACGTCAGGCCCTTTTGGAAAAACAAGGTCAGGCCAAGTTAGTTCTAACCAAGGCGTCCTCGTGTACTCCAGGATCCTATTGCTTGCCATTTGTCTGTCATCTTCAAGAACAGAGGAGAATGTTAAGGCCTATTCACCATTACACATTTTCTGTTATTTTCTGCTTCTTTCTATTTTCATCTACCCCCAGAGAAACATTAGAGTCATCCTCCCCCAGAAGAGCAGAGATATAATGATGCTTTCTGTGGCCGCTCTGGTGAAACAGCTCATGTTAGCTGTCTAAAAGGAAAAAAGAAAGAAAGAACACAGAGAAAAATCAAACTTACAGTCTCTGTTGACCAGATAGAATGCACATTTATAGTAATTACAATGCTGAGAGAAGAGCTACATGAACAGAAAAATGGAACAGATAGCCCAGAAATATCCCTAAGACCTGCAAAAGCTGACGGGGACAAAGAGGGTGTCACAGAGCAGGGGTGAATCGGGAATGTTGAGTAAGTGGTGCTGAGACAGCTAGTTACCCACTTGGACAAAAGGTCAAGTTAGAACCTCGCCTTCCCTTGTACATCAAACTTAATTCATTGGATCAGCTATTTAAATTTAAAGTAAAAAACAAACCAACAAAAATTGGCTGAATTTTTGATCTCTATGTGGGAAAGACCTATCCAGGCTTAACAGCAGTTAGAGAAATTGACAAAGGAACATAGTGGGGAGCAGAAGTCCCACCCCAGAATGTGTCACTTATCATGTGGATTGTTTTGAGCTGAAGACAACTGGGGCTCAGCAGGCTTGGCAAGAGCTGTCTGCCTCTCCCTTAACTGCCTAAAAGAATTTAGATGGGGGCCTGTACCAGGAAGAGAGCTATTAGCAGAGACAACTCTTTGTGTCAGAAAGACTCATCTGCATGGCAGGGCAAACACCTGTTAACCAAACAGCAGCTTTTCTCCTCTTCCTGTGAACTGTCCTCCTCCCCTTTGAACCCCCAGGCCCCGCCCCCTTCTCCCCAGCTCAGGATGGGTCTCAGCTTCAGTTACCTGACTGCTGGGGAGTCTCATGTTTCTATGGGGCTCCTGTACATTAGAAATTTGTCTTTCTCGTGTTAATCTGTCTTATGTCAATTTAATTATTAGACATGCCAAAGAACCTACAAGGCAAGCAGGGAAGTTTTCCTCTCCTACAGTAGAAAGACATGATTTCATAAAAACAGAGAATTTTGGTTCACTTAAAAATTCTCCCTGTTGACCAAATAGAGATCAATACCAGAAATAAAATAGGTAGGTTTGAATATCCAAGAATTTAAACTCTCTCTCTTAAAATAAAGTGAAAGAAAACAACAGAACTGGAAAAACACATATGATAAAGGAAATAAATAAAAGCTTAAGAATTCATATACATAAAAAAGTCAATACTTCATATCCATTTAATAAGTGACAAAAATGATGAACAGTTAATTTATATACATGAAAATTTCTGTTATCAAACAGTTATGAGACACAGAAAAAGAAATTTCCCCAATTCATCCTGCAAGGTGTGAGTAGCCCCAAATCTACAAGCACAATGCAAGCAACTGAGTTTTAAGGAACAGAGGTAAGAAAATCCTATAATCATCTCAAAAGATCCTGGAAAAAATTTTTTTTGATAATTTAATGCCCCTTCCTGATTTTTAAAAAATCCTAGGGAGCTAAGATGGAAAGAAAAGTCCCTAATTCGATAAAAATATCTACCAGAAACTTAAATTAAGAAAATCATCCTTATTAAAGAAACTTTGTAAGCATTCACAGTAAACTCAAGAACGTGATAAAGTTATTCTGTTATTAATGCTGGTGTTCTGGAGCGCCTGGCCAATTTCATAAATTAGACAACTTAACAAGCTGGTGTGGGGAGGGCAGCTTCCTTCTGCGGCTGGCCAGGTGAAGCCTTTGTAGTTGCCTATGGCTGGGCCTGCAGGATCACATAGAGGATTTTGACCTGGGGCCAGACTCCTCAACTCCAGACTTTGGTTTCTCAGAGCCCAAGGGAGAAACATAGGCTACCCCATCATGGACCTGAATGGGTCGGACTTTGAGGGACTGAGTCAAGAACCAGGTAATTAGTCTGAGGTCATGATCAGTCTTGCTCTGAGGAGGATGATTAGACCTGCCTGGAGGATGGAACATAGCCGTGAGCCCCAGCTACCGCCAAGCTAGGAAAAGATGTGTTTCCCATCTGGGTCTACTTTAGAGATCCGGGAGACCTTTTCCTAAACCTGGTGATGGGTTTTGCCAGTTCTTTTGCCATCTCATTGAGGCATGTGGACCACCAATTGTTAGCAAGCACACAGACCCCACCTTAGCTGAACGCAGGAGGTCAAGGGCACAGCAGTTAGCCAACACTACTCTGACCAAGAAACGGAGGCTGATCTGTGGGGGCCTCTAAAGCTGAAGTAGTGCCATTAGTGACCTCAGCGATGGTCAAAGACACATTGTGCACAACCCTTTCTAAGTGAAGGAACCTGACAGTGGAAAAAATTACCTAGAGTTGGTAATGGCCCCTGGCAATTCTCCTGAGTAACTGGGGTCCGCCTGTTGTGGAATTCCCATCTTACTTGGTGTAGTGTGATATACTCAAAAGCTGGAACTCTTTTAAATATTTGAAATTCTCTTATTAATGCCCCATATATGTGTTGCATTGCTAGAAGGAAGGCCACTGGAGGCCTGGTGTTTACAGAAGAAATAACACTCCAAGAGGTGGACACAGGGCTAAGAGTGCAAGAGTCATTCATTGACTACGACGGGGTCTATCAGCTGGAAGTGACCCTAGTGGGCAGAGTCCTTGAGTGGAATTGAAAAGTCTGTGTAAGGTGAGGGCAAGTGTAGGGCAGCAGAAATCTTCACTACTGAGGTCAGAATAGTGGATCCCATGTCCCTTTGCCCAGATGTTCCAGTTGTCCCCATCTCCGATACGAGTAACCTGACACCTGGGAAGACACTGGCTCTTGCGTTGTCAGAGTCCTACTGGGACAACACATTGGGTCCAGAGTGGTAAGGTTGGGGTACCTGAGGTAACAGAAAGGTCCACGTTTAGAGAAATGTCCATTTGCAGTGCTCAGTGGCACAGCAATCAAGTGTTTATCTGTGGGGTCAGAGGTGGATGACACATCCAGCAGTTTATCATATACAAGGCAGGGGCAGCTTCCTAGGACAGGCGTGTCAAGGAAGTTGGTGGCGTGGAAGTCACACAGGGAATAGAGAGAAGTTAGATCCCCTCTCCTTTTCCCATAACCAAGCTCACTGGTCCAAAGGTGCTCACATCCCATGTTGGAGGGTCTTTCCCCCATCACTGCGATGTGGGCAGTCTGATGTGCGTGATGAGTAAGGATAGCACCTGTCATCCATCCCCCAGGTGGTGAACCCTAAACTTCCGGCTCTGATCCTCTTATGACTCAACGAAAGTTTCTACTGTATATATTGATATCTACCCCACGGACCTCCTACAGGAAAAGCTGCAAGACCAGCGTACGGAAAATGTTGAATTAGAAACCCCAAGCTGATGTGATTATCTTCAAAGACCTTGTAGGCCAAAGATCCTGGTCTGCACTCCAGGGGGTAAGTGAAGAAGCGGGCTACTGCCGCCACCCTTGTTGTTCAATGGCTCTTCTAATCTCCCACCTATTTGAGTTTGCAGAGGGGTTTGGAAGGAATGAAGGACCTTGTGGGGTTCCTCGTAGAGTCTGAAGGTGTAAAATTGAAGGAAATCGGCAAAAAGCCTGATCATACACATGGCGCAAATAAAAAGTGCCCTTTCAGGGAAGACCCCAGACTGCTCACCTGAGATGTGTAGTCCAGTGGGGTTACCTTGTCCCCTCCCATCAGCTGCTTAAGCCTGTCCTTTAACTGTCCATAAAAACACTCAGTCACCCTTGTCACTTGAGGGTGATATGGGGCATGGAGAGTCCATTACAGGCCCCACGATTGGGCCCAGTGATGTGTGGCTTCGGCAGCAAATCCAGGGCTGCTATCAGATGCAGTGTACTCAGGAAACCCAAGCAGGAGACTGAAGTGGTCTTGCAGGTCCTGGAGAGTGTGGCCTGAGTCAGTGGAATCGTGGGGATGGCGAGACCAAATCCAGAGAGTGTCAGCTGCAGTCGGGATCCAGAAAAACCCTCTGGATGCGATGAGAAGCCCAATGGGATCTACCTGCCAAGGACATCTGGCCCCTTGGCTTGGGAACCTATCCCTGGGGGAGTTTTTTGCCTTGGCCAGCGTCTGGCAGGCAGGACAGCTTTTTAGGCTGTTTCAAAGTCTCCTGATGACAGTCCATGTGTAGGATGGCATCTGAATTCCCATGGGCTGTCCTGTTGTGGATCCAGGATCCAGAACCTCTGCTTGTTCTGGGATAGAGGACACTTGTGTTTAGCTGACAAGCATGGTCTGCTCATTAGTTATGTTTCCCCTTGCCAATTTAGGGGACTTTCTGGTGAGCATCCACGTGGGTAACAAAAAGAGTATTAGGAGCAAACTGATCTTTATCCAAATGGCTCATCCCCGCAGGGGGCCTTGTTTTCTGTGTCAGTCCAAGGCTGGTCAATGCCCTGACCAAATGGCAAGGCCATTAGCCACAACCCATGAGTTCGTGAAATATAGCAGAGCTCTTTTGTTGGAGAGGAGTGGAGACCCATCCAAGCATGAAGCTCTCCCCATTGTGCAGAACATCCCTTCGGCCCTTGCTAAGGAACAAGTCTCTCCCAAGTTGGATGGCAGGTGCACCGCATTCCAGCCAGGTATAAGTTAACCAGGAGGCGCCACCACCAACCAAGCCTGTGCGTGGTCCGAAGGGTCTTTATACCCAGGCCCTCACTGGGCCAGTGGAGGCAGAGGCTCCTTGAGCAATATGCCTGGTAGGCACAGGGGCATTCCTGAGGCCTTTCCATGGAGTTGTGAGACCCCAGTTGGGTGGGGTTTTGCCCACTCCTGTATGTCTCATTTCTATTTTACTATGGATGATCCTGAGCCACTCCTATCCAGCAGTTTGAGGACTCTGTTCAGACCTACAACATGGTTGTGATTTCTGGTTTTAAGATTCTTTCGCGGCTATGGATTATACACTTAGCCTTCACCAAGGCTCAACAACAGGCCAACAAGTGTCTCTCAAAAGGTGTGTACCTTTCAGCCGACTCCTGGAGCCTATGGATCCAAAAGCCCACCAGGTGCCTATGGCCTGTGGCAGTGTCATGTGCCAGAGGCTCCAATTTGCAAATGGAGAGGTTGCTGAGACCTGTAACTAAAACGGCAAATGTGGTCCTGTGTGGCCCAGGGGAGGGATGGTCTTGGTCGTTTGCTGGAGGGTTTCTAGGGCATCCTCTCGGCCGGGGGCCTCACTCAAACGTTGTGGCCTTTCTGTTAAGCTGGTAGATGGGTGCCATCAGGATCCCATGTGGGGAGTGTGAGTGCACCAGTAGCTGAATGGTCCCTGCAGTCACTGGGCCTCCTTTCTATTTGCTGGGGACAAAGAGGACCAAAAGCTTGACAATTATCTCTTCTAGAATAAGAAGCCGTGCCCCTTCCCAGATTTTGCTCCAGAATTTCAGTTGGGTATTAGGACTTTGTACCTTGTTTGTGTTAATAGCCTAGTCCTGTTGCTGCATGAGGGACAGCAGGGTGTCCAGTCCTTGCTGGGCGATGCCCTTATCTGGGCCCAACAGGAGAAGGCATTACCCAAGTCTCCAGGAGCAGAGCTTTTCCCAAGCAACGACCTACCTGCTGATGGCGGACAGTGAGAATTTAGATAGTCTTGGGGAAGGACATTAAAGGTGTAACCCATTTCTCATGAAGGAAAACTGATCCTGATGATCAGATGAGAAGGATGCTGAAAAAGGCATTTGCAACATCAACTGTCACACACCAAGTTCCCTCAGCTTGGGCGGCAAGCTCTGTGAGAATCACAGTGTTGGGTACCGCCAGCACACAGGCAGCCCCATGGCCCGGAGCCACCTGTAACCAATGGCACGTTTCCAGGCACCTGAAGTTCTGCACACAAGGCAGGCAGGGCTGATGAAAGGAGAGTGTCAGAGAGCACTTTGGCTTCTTTAAGCTCAGTGGTGAGGGCAGTTATTTCTTTTTCTTCCCCAGGCAGCTGACACTGTTTTGGGGAGGCAAGAGCACCAAGTGCCAGTAGTTGGGCAGGGTCATGGTCTTCCACATGCCCCGGTAAGATGGCCCTAACTGCACCAGGGGCAGAGGGTGAAGGCGATTGGCGGCACGCACAGACAATTCATCAACACCATTAATACGTTCAGTAGTGGGGACCTTGACCAGGGAGGTTTATAGGGGCTTCAAGGGACCTGTCCACAGTCAGGCTTGGGCAAAGATCCCAGTGGTGGAGCCCCAAACCAGAGCATATTTTTGGCGTTCATCTTGGTGCCAGGGGTTGGGAAACCACCGTCTCCAGTGCGTCAGTATTGAAAAGGCCCAAGAAGTGGAATTCTCCCCCCACTTCCCCACTGAAACCCAGCCTTGGCATTGGCCTCCAATTCCCCTGGGGACAGAGAGACCTCAGCCTGACTAAGCCCTAGTCTTATTTGCTCTGGAAAGTGGTCTGGGTGAAGTTCCTGGGGCTCTCTGATTCATCTCTAGGTCATCAGAAGGGGTGGAGAGACTGGTACCTGCATTAGTCATAGGTCAGTCACCATGCAGACCCCAGTGGGCTGCCTGTCAAGCTCCGCATGGTCTGGTACCTGGCCATGAGTTCCTTGCAGGGGAGATGTCCTCTTTTGAGACTAGTCATTGAGTAACAGAACCCAGAGATCTCCTGGGAAGGCCTTTGCCTGATTGTCCAGGAGATGATTTCTGCCTCACTCTTTCTGTTGATCTTTCTGTTGTGCTGTTCGGACGGTAGCCACTTTTTCCAGGCCTGGGGATTTATCAGTTAAGATCTGGATTGTGTCCCAAACCAACTGAACTTACTCCATGAGGAGATTTAATTGGGTTCGATAATCAGTGAGAAAGGCAGCAACAAACCTAGAATTCTGAGTCCAGTCAACATTCTCATCATCCACTGTTCACATTTCCTCACTGTGGACCCAAGGGCCAGCCCTGGTGGTCTAGTGGTTAAGATCCGGCACTCTCGCAGCTGCTGGCCCGGGTCACGTCCCGGTCAGGGAACCACACCACCCATCTGTCGGTTGTTGCACTTTAGTGGCTGCATGTTGCTGTGATGCTGAAAGCCATGCCACTGATATTTCAGATACCAGCAGGGTCACTCACGGTGGACAGATTTCAGCAGAGCCTCCAGACTAGACAGACCAAGAAGAAGGACCTGGGGACCAACTTTCGGAAAAAGTGACCTGTGAAATAGCAGCGGAGTAATGTCTGATAGAGCTCAGGGTCACTAGAGTTGGAATCCACATGATGGCACTATCAACAAAGATCTAAGGGACCACCAGGGTAGCCTGCCACTACTCTGGGTTTGGAGTGAGGCCTGGGTCCCAGACCATCCCATTGTGAATCCAGACTATCTTGCCTGCCAGCTTTCTGCTTGGCAACTCCTTTCCCAGTCTTTTGGCGGGAGACAGCTCATTTTTCTTTTTGTTGTTTTTTCTTTATTTTCTTCTTTTTGATCTATGCCTGTTGGCAGTTCTGTGTTCTAGGCCTCTCCAGGTCTCAGTCTGGCATGTCTGGAGATAAAAGGAAAATCTGGGGGAAAAGACAGGGTGTCCTTCCTCCAATTTCCAGCTCCTCCCCAGGCTGCCTTCTTTGCACCCCTGAGAGCCATTGTGTGCCTGTTGGATTATTTTCAGGGTGTTTAGTTGTACTTAGAGGGGAGGAGCAGGGAAAAGTGAGTCTATGCCATTGCGTCTCAGAACTGAAAGCTCCCCTCTCATTTTAATGTAAGAAAAAATTCAAACTGAATCACATCATGAGGGCTAGAACTTTTTCTGTTTCTTTCACTGCTTTCTGCCAGAACGGTATCTAGCTTAAAATAGGGTTTCTCTCTGTCTCTCTCAATATATGTATGTATGTATTGAGGCCCTATTATGTATGTATTTGAATGAATGAATGTCTTAACAAGAATCCTAGATGAAAAATAAGTTGAGATCCTGAATGAAAAAAAGGGGATATCATTGTGCTCTCGTCAAATGCTTGAACTGAAAGTGTGCTTAGAGATCGCCTAGTCTAGCTTCCTCATTTTGGAGTGTAGAAGGGCCTGAGAGCTGAACTGACCAGCCCAGACCCAAGTTCGGGTCCCTCACGCCCTGCCCTGGCCTGTGCTCTCTCCGCTTCGCAATGTGGCCTGACCTGCAGCCATGACGTGGAGAAAGCAGCGTCTCGTGTCTGCTCAGATCCCCAGCCTCTCACACTGATTTGCTGTCTGTTCTGCCTGCAGAAATTCCAGAAGTTGTGTTCTCAGGAACACTAGCACGATGTGTGATTTGTTCTTCATTTGACTTTCGTTGTAGTTTTGGAGGCGTTTCTTGGGAAGAACACATCCCAGAAAGAAGTACCTGCTTTTGCCCTCTGGTAAGATTTATTTAGAATTTTAAGAAGGAATGAATTTGCTTCTAGAATTGTCTACGCTGGTGGCTACTGGGACGTCCAGGTGCTGGTTTTTTTTTAACTGAATATGTGTAAACTACAAGTTTCTCTTGCACTCCTCCGAGAGCACACGTGGGTCCTCGGGCAGCTGTCCGGGTGGAGGTCCTCCCTCAGTGTCAGCCCCGCTCTTCCCCGGGGGTCGTGGCATTTCCCAGGATTCCCATTAGCACAACCTGTTAACAGCCTCAATTTTTGAGGTCCAAACCCCCTACTTTCTTAGTCATGGTAATCAATTCTCTCTCTTTTCCCACTGTTTAAATAATTAACAAGGCAAAGAAAAGTATGCAGAACAATATAATAGAAAATGTCAGGTAAGAAAATCATGGGTTCTCCTTACAGGTTGACAGAATGCAGGGGTGGTGACAACTGCCGGGGTGTGTGGAGGTCTTGCTGCAGGAGTTCTGGTGTGTGACCAGCTTCTGTGCTGAGCGGACGTCCCACTGGATCTAGGGGGAACATGGCTGACAGAGGTGGCCATGATGGACGATCCCAAGTGGCAAAAGCATCCGTTTAGGGTTTCAGCCTGAGTTAGTTTGCAGTTAAAACTCATTTCAGAGCAAGATGCCAATTTCCCCTCAGAAGATCATTGGAAGGGTTCAGTCTGGAGATCTCCATCACGCTACTGCCGGGCTGGAACGCAGGAGATGCCAGTCTGTGATTTCTGTGGCCGCCCGGGCTAGTCCTGGTGTCATTCGGCCTTTGCGGCTCCGCACACCCCTTGTCATTGATCAACATGGCTTAGAGGTTGCTCCAGAGCATAACATTTCCTGTCCTGTTCTCTGGCCCGTTTTTTATTCTCTTCATGGTATCATCTTCTGAACAGAAGCTCTTAATTCCAAAACACTCCAGCTGATCATTGTTTCCCTTATAGTTAGCACATTTAGTGTCCTGTTTAAGAGTCTTTGACTACTCCAACATCATGAAGACGTTCTCTTAGGATCTCTTTAAAAGATTTATTGCTTTCCTTTTCGTGTTTAGATTTATGATCCATCTGGATTTGAATTTTCTGTAGGTAGGAGATAAAGGTTCATTTTACTTTTATATGGCTATCCAGTTGATCTGTCATTATTTATTATAAAGACCATCTTTTCTTCATTTCACTACAGTGTCATCTTTATCCAGTAATCAGGGAATCTCATGTTTGAGACTTTTTTTTAAAGTAATGGACTTTATTTATTTATTTATTTATTTTTGGTGAGAAAGATTGTCGTTGAGCTGAGCTAATATCTCTGCCAATCTTCCTCTTTTTGCTTGAGGAAGATTGTCCCTGAGCTAACATCTCTGCCAGTCCTCCTCTGTTTTGTATATGGGATGCCTCCACAGCGTGGCGTGATGAGCAGTGTGTAGGTCTGCACCTGGGATCTGAACCAAAGAACCCTGGGCCACCGAAGTGGAGTGCATGAACTTAACCACTACACCACCAGGCTGGACCCCTAGACTTATTGTTTAGAATAGTTTTAGGTTTACGGAAAAATTGAGCAGGAAGTACAGAGTCTGTTTTAAGGGTAACTGGGGTTTGTTTTAATCAAGTGTGGTAAGACACACAGACTTAGAACGACTGTCTTAATGAAGAAGTTTATACTCACAGATCCCAAGAGGAGGGGCCCTCCACCCAGGATCACATGGGAAAGCACCAAGTTGGTCGGGAGGCAGAGAGGGTAAGGGGGAAATGTGGGCAGGAGGCTTTATTATGGTTTCTGTGGGAAGGAAAGGGTGAAGCAGGG
>NC_060270.1:136144972-136251329 GCF_021613505.1 Equus quagga
GGGGGGGGGGGGGGGGGGGGGGGAGCAGTCTCTCCAGGATCAGCAAGGCCTCAAGATGTCAAAGCATCAAAAGTACAAAATAAAAGACATGATTGATACACTGCCTTTGATTATTCCTACCAGGATGTGTCCAGCATCTCCTCTTTAGTATTTTGGGATACAATTGTCCTTAATTGTGGAGATTTAGCTGAAATTCTGAGCCATCAGGAGCATTTCATTCACAGTTCTTGCACAAAAGAAAGAGAGAAAGAAGATGGAGACCACAGGCCTGGCAACGACACTTTGCCACTCCTCTGCTCTGTCACTGGGATGATTCTTGACACTGAGGAGGAGGAAAAACTTTTCCCTCTACCCTCCCAGGTTCCCTGCCTGGGGCCCTGCAAATTAGACTACAAAAGACAATGAGCAAGTGGAAAACAAACAGTTTGTTAACCGAGCACATCAAGTGGAAGAAAACTCAGTGATGGGGAACTCAAAAGGGTGATTAGAACTTGGGCTTATCTGGCCTCTCAGTGAAGAACAATAGATATGTGGAGAAGTGACAAGACAAAGGTAAAGAGTTTAAGGCCTTCAAGAATGGCAGACTGCGGGAAGGTGACTACCCGGGGCAACTACGTGTGTTGGTGCAGGTCTAAACTGGCGCCGACTTGCCCTCTTTTTCACGGCCATGAAACTTCCCTGGGAGAGGGATTTATGGCCGTCCTCATTCCTCAGAAGTTTCTACTTATAGTCAGATAAAGAATGCTCCAGAAGGCTTCTTTCTGCATCTGTTGATTCTCATTTGCCTCCAGTTCAAAATCATCCTATGCCAAAGTGGCATCTTTTGGGGTGGCATATTCTGGTCCCCTACAACATGTTGTGTCTGGTGAGGGATGACTCATTCTCTCAGAATCTGGAAGTTTATATCATAATGTTGTAAATCACAAAAATGTTAATATTATAACCTAGTTCTTGTGTCTACTCACGACCTTTTTGGTTTGTGAAACAATAAACCATCACTGAGCTCCTGATCCATGTTTGTTTAATAATGAATGAACATGAATTCTATCAACACCTCTAAGAAGTTATTTGTAATGACTCTTACCAGGGCTCTCTGGCTTAATCTTCTGAATAACTTTAGAGAAAAAAAAAATTCTGAGTTGGAGAGTCCATGACATGCCCAGCCCCAGTGGTGGGAGACCGCTTCCTGGTCCTTTTGCTCACTGGCCAACTGCCCGAATCAAAGGCCAGGCTCCCGGGGTCAGACTCGGGGTCAACATGGCATCTTTACTCTTCAGCATCGTTGTTCTGAGGAGCCCCGGGGATGTGCAGAGATGCTGACTAGATTGCACACTGTCCCAGGTGGTGTTAAACTCCAGCCTAGGAGCCCTGAGCAGCAACAAGGAGGAGTGAGGCAGTTCCTAAGTACCGATGTGAAAAGAACTACAAGATAGAGTTAGATGAGAAAATTGTGGTGCCCACACACACACACACACACACGTTTATACAAGTATACAAATCATTTGTGCAAAAATTAAAGTTAATGCAAATATATGTTTGTATTTGTTTTTGTATAGACTGTGCCAAGAAAGAGACATAAGAAACTGCATTAACCCTCCTAGGAGAGCAGGTGAGTTACCACTTTGGGTGTTGAGAGCTGGATTCTGTAGGAATGGGGTATGGACTGCGGGGCTGGGAGGACACTTTTGGGGAAGAAACAATGTGCTGTCGGGGGAAGACACCAAATATACATTTTGCCTACTTGGGCTGGCCTGTGCCTGCACACCAGCTGTCCTACTGAGAATGTGAGGATTGTTATTATTTTTACTAACAGTTTTGAGAAATCATTGCCCAATTTTTTAAAATAAATGTTTTAATTGTTACTACCATAGAAGTTCTTAAAGTCCTTTTTGCATTGAGAAAAAATAAAAATGAATTTCCTTTGCAGAAAATAAGGAGTGACTCCTTTTAAAATGGAGAAAATACCTGTTTCAGAGAATGTCCTCCCATCTTTTGATTTTTTAAGAAGCCGTCACTCGTGCTGTCTGTAGATACAGTCGCTGTGTGGACCCAGCTCAGGCACTTCGTCTTTCTGAGCTTTGGTTTCCTAAATGTCTTCATAACACCTACCCTGCCTACCTTAGACCAAAAATGTGGTTACCAATGAGGATCAAATGAGATAAAGTGGGGGCTGGCCCCGTGGCTGAGTGGTTAAGTTCATGTGCTCAACTTCTGTGGCCCAGGGTTTCCCTGGTTCGGATCCTGGGTGTGGACATGGCACTGCTCATCAGGCCATGCTGAGACAGCGTTCCACATACCACAACCAGAAGGACCCACAACTAGAATATACAACTACGTACTGGGGGGCTTTGGGGAGAAGAAGAAGAAAAGAGAAGATTGACAACAGATGTTAGCTGAGACGCCAATCTTTAAAAAAAAATAAAAATTTAAAAAAATGAGATAAAGTAGGGAAAATGCTTTAAAACTGCCTCATGCTTAACAAATACATTGTTATTGTAAGCTTTAAAGTGACTCTGGGATGGTGGTGACAGTTGCACAACGCTGTGAATATACTTAACGCCACTGAACTGCACACTTAAAAATGGTTAGAATGGTACGTTTTCAGTTATGTATATTTTACCATCATAAAAAATTTCTTTAAATGACTCTTGGAACTTGTCCTTATGGTTTGAGGTGCCCCACTTCTTGGTGTGGGCACACAATGAAATGAACATGGAGGACCCTCACCTTGTCTTCAGTTAGACCTTCAAGAAAATGTTGAAAAAGCTAGGTTGGTGACGTGAATATTGGCATCACAGCTCAACAATTGCCTCGATTTCCCCCTTTCTTCCTTTTGTGTTCTAGGGCTTTAGTGCGTAATTGCGCACCCTCGTGGTGAGTTTGCTTCTCTATGTGAGCCGCTGCCTCAGTGTGGCAACTGACAGATGGGTGGTGTGGTTCCATGACTGGGCAACAAACCCGGGCTGCGCCGGTGAGAGCACCAAATCTTAACCACTAGACTACCAGGGCCGCTTCAATTTCCTCCTTTCTAGATCAGTGATATGGGATCTTGTCTGCAATAGTTTCTTTTGAGAGAGTAGAGGAGCAGGGACTGGCAACCAGCAAGTTGCAGAATATTCGTGTTGAGGTCAGCGACTATAAACCTTTCTATCTGCCCCTGACTGTCTAATCATCTCAACTCCGAAATAAAAATGCTGGCTGTTAACAATGTTTGGACAACCAATTGCTTCCCTCCCTGCAGGGCCCAGGAGGGGATGGAACGGATTGACAGGAAGCCATCTCTTTTCCTTTCCCTCTCCACTCCCTGGAGGGAGTCCAGGGCCCAGCCAAGGCCAGCGCCAGAATCAAAAAAGGAGGAAGGGGGACCCAATCGAATCCACAAACCAGACCACCGGCCTGGATCAGCTACACACAAGTAAATAAGGAAGCAGCAAACGAAAGAAGGTGCACAGTCAGCGGATTTTTGTTTCACTGTCGGTATTTATCTGTGACTGATGCCCTGTGGTTCGAATCCAGTCCAGTGCGGGAAGGGTGTGCGGCAGGCGGGTGAGAAGACGTCCAGTCCTTCTCAGCTTCCTTAGGGAGACTCACATCTCCAGATGGAGAGCTGAGGCTTTGGGGCAGGGCTCCGGGTGGGAGCGGAGTGTCAGGAGGGTGGAAACCCCTTGGCGGTTAGGTGGTACCAGGCTGTCCTCACCCTGCGCTGGGCAGGCCCGCTCCCCAGGCCCTGCTGCTGTTGCACCTCCAGGTCCCCCAGCTGCCCTGGGACTGCACACCACCTACATTATTCATTTCGATATAAAGACATAGCTCAAGATGGAGGCAAGAAACCAGTTAGAGGAAGTGAATTAATAATGATCCTTGCGGATCACAATAGAATCTTAACCGACTTAAGGTTCACGACTCCCTGGTTAGTTATTCATCTTCGTTTTTAAGAAGAGCTAAGGCTGGGAGAGCCTAGGATCAACACCTTACAAATGACACAAGTGGAAGCCCTGAGACCCGCCACTCATCCTCAGCACCTCCAGGGGCTCATCCATGTCTGCCGGGCTGGGCCTGGGTGCAGACAGAGGATGAGCAGAAACCCTTGACTGAGACTTCCCCGGCCCTGCCACTTGTCAGCTGATTGATGCTGAACTTAGTTCCTCACCTGTACAATATGTTGCGTAATTCAAACCGCCTTACAGACGTGGTGAGCCGAAGTAACAAAGGTAGTGAATATTTGTTGAGAACTGTTGGAGGCCAGAGCGCGACACTAAGGGCTCAGTCTGTCTTGTCTCCTGTAATTCTGCTCAGGTGGGAATTCCAAAGCTGGGGCCTGAAGACTGGCATTTTTTTGAGACTTGTCAGGTAATTCTCAGATCAGTGAAATTGAGAGCCACGGTTGTGTATTAATATTTAGACAGTGATTAACTGGTCAGTGTCTTAGAGACAGACAGACCTCATTCTGTCACTCACTAGTTGAATGCACTTGGCCAAAGCTTTCAACTTCTCCAAGCCTCAGCTTCCTCATCCATAAAATGGGAGCAAAAATAGCATCCACTTCTGAGAATTGTCCAGAAGGTGAAATGAGCCAGTTTAGGTGGTCGTGTCTGGCACACAAAATGTTTGATAAATGTTAGCGGGTGCCATTAGACCAGCTCCTTTTCTCAGGGGACTGAGAACCCAAAGACTGTCTGACCTTTGTGCATAGTCACTCTATCCTAGTTTAAATTTATTGCTCTTCCATCCCCACGGTTCACTTCAAATCCTAAGCGTTGGGGAAGAGGGGCTATTGTGTTATAGTGGAAAAATCCTTGTGTGTGGCCCAACAGGACTGACTTTGAGTCTATGTAACTGTTTAAGCCTCAGTTTCCTCATCCATCACGTGGGAGAACGATCCCCTGCATTGCTGAGAGAATTAGAGATAATTCGTGTAAAGGGTACAAATATAGGTACTGCATTATTGTCAGTGTTTCGGTTACAAAATGCACAAGATGATGTAGTCCATTTGTTTATTTTTTCTTTTGTTTCCCTTGCCCGGTCAGACATGGTACTTGAAAATATGCTGCTAAGACCCACGTCAAAGAGTGTACTGCCTACGTTTTCATCTAGGAGTTTTATAGTTTCAGGTCTTGCATTCAAGTCTTTAATCCATTTTGAGTTAATTTTTGCATATGGTGTAAGATAGTGGTCTACTTTCATTCTTTTGCATGTGGCTGAGGGGAAAGGAGTTAGGGGAGGGCAAAAGGTATAGGGGGCACATGTGTATGGTGACAGATGAACCCCAGACTATGGGTGGTGGACACAATACAATCTATATAGAAACGGAAATATAATAATGTACACCTGAAATTTACACAATTTTATAAGCCAATATGACCTCAATAAAATAATTTTTTAAAAATGTACAAGATATGAAAACAAAAGGGCAGGGGCCGGCCCCGTGGCCGAGTGGGTGAGTTCGTGCACTCCGCTTCAGCAGCCCAGGGTTACGCTGGTTCGGATCCTGGGCGCGGACATGGCACTGCTCATCAGGCCGTGCTGAGGCGGCATCCCACACGCCACAACTAGAAGGACCCACAACTAAAAATACACAACTATGTACCGGGGGGCTTTGGGAGAAAAAGGAAAATAAAATCTTTATAAAAGAAAACAAATGGGCAGAAAATCCCTAAAAGAATTCAAACAGGAAACAGAAGCAGAGAGTGGGGAGGGTATGAAGGACGAAGAAAAGCTGGGGAGGGCCCAGGGCAGGTCCTGAGCGACAGATCTCCGTATCACCACCGCCCCAGCCTCGGCTCGGAGAGGCCCTGCTCACTATAGCCCTGGGAGCGTGGCCAGGGGTGCGAACAGTGCTGTTAGCCTACTCAGGACTGGGTCAGACCCACCCCCCTTTTTTCACGCAGAGTCTCCCCACATTTCAGCTAGAAGCCTGCTTTGACTCAAGGAGCGCCCCAGCCACAGGATCTCAGGGCTAGTCTGTGGCTTCCAGGCTGAGATTTGGGCCACAGCACAGAGAGGCAATTCCTCTCCTCAGACCCCTGTCAGGGGAGAGTGGCATTATACTTGCCATGGCAGTCTGAAGCCTGTCTTTTACAGGGGTTATTAATACTAAATGTAGTCAGCAGAAATGCCTTCCAGTAAAGCATGTCCAGCTTCCTGGTTTTCAGTTTGCACAATGACGAATTGTCTGTCAGCTCCTCCTCCTCTGAATGGTTGGATCTTGGGCATCGGTTGCTTCAAATAAGAAACATTTCTTGTTGGAGTGAGTCATTCTGTTCTCCAGTTTTAGGAATCAGGCTTATTCTCTAGTTCTTTCTGTTGAGACAGTTTCTTTCTCCTTGCTGAGACCAGATTCTGCCCTTCTGCCGGAGGGCAATGATTTCACAGGTTCTCCTCTGCCTCTTGTCATTTTTTAAAGCCCTGTTGAATTTGCTAGTAAATTCTGAATGTGGAGAGCAGAGAAACAGGAAGAGAGTCCCTCGGAGGAGAAAAGCCGGGGCGGGGAGATCGAAAGTGAAAGAAGTCTTCTTCCTGGAGGCGTTTCCCTTCCTGCTCCCCTCCTCCCTCCCTGTTTCACGGGACTTTTCTCTGGCTGTGTGGACAAGCCTCAGGAATTTGAGTGTGTGAAGTTAGGCTGTTCAGGGGTCTTGGCTTGGGGACCCGGTGACTGTGATGTTGCCGGGACTGGTTGGAGAAGGTGAGTGCCTGGTGCAGAGGTGGCTTCTGGGGACCGCGTTTCCAGACTCGCTCACTGGGGGTCAGCTCTGGCCTGCCGAGTGGGGACACCACAGGGCCTGCCAGGGCCCTGATGCCCCAGCGAGGTTCCTCTCTGAACCACAGCCACCGCCTCGGGCCTCTTTAACTCTGAGGAGCCTCCAGTCCCTCTGCTGCTTTTCTGGTCACAGAGTCTCCCCAGACACCTCAACACAGACACACTGACTCCCTCCTGCTGGATCCCACAAGACTTTATTAACCTACTTATGTTTGTTTCCTTTTCTGTTAGGCCCTGGGACAGAGGGTTGAGTTAATCATTCTATCAGGCTCCATGCCCTGTCGTCCTTGGACTCCCAGCCCGCAGCCCCCCCCCCCCCCCCCCCCCCCCCCCCCCCCCCCCCCCCCCCCCCCCGCCACCGCATTCTAGGCACTTTCTTTGATCCCCCCACTCCCACCGCACTTCCAACCCCCTCACCGGCTCCCAAAGACAACTGTCTACATCTTTTGATACATACCCCTGAATTGATCTGTGTCTTTGCAAAATGTATCATTGTTTTGTGTGTGTACACTATTTTTAAACTCTGTCACCTGGAGCAAGTAAGTATTTCTCTCTCTGTTTCCTCATCATTAAATGGGATTAATGCTACCTCCTGAGGTGGTTGGGAGGATTGAAGGAGATAGTATGTGTTAACCACTTATAAGAGTGACAGGCACCACGAAGTACCCAGTAGTTGTTAGCAATTATTATTACGTATTAGTATTATTTGTAAAGAGGAAGCACTCTGCCCTCTAAGTTCTGTGTATTTTGCCAGGTCCCACTCCCTAACCACTGCGAGGGAACACATGGTGGACAGGCTCCACAATCCTGTATGAGGACTACGTAAGAACCTGGCCACCAATCCTTGGCCTGATCCATCTCGCAAGCCTTTGCCAATCCGATAGGTATAAAGTGGGTATCTCGTTGCTTCATTTTGCGTGTCCCCGATTACTGATGAGTTTGACCATCACTTGGTACCTTTGGCTATTTGAGCATCCTATCAGGGAGCTCCACGTTTGTATCCATTGTCCTTCTTTTCCTGTTGATTTGCAGGAAACGTTTGTATGTTCTGGATCTTGCTACTCCCGTGGCAGGTCCTGGGAACACGGACATGAAAGATGTGGTACCTGACCTGTGAGGCTCACAGCCCAGGATAGGAACTAGTCACAAAATAGCAAGACAAATGCTGGGGTGGATGCTCAGGAAGCATCAAGAAAGAGCCAGGGAACACCTCCTGGGCGCGGATTTAGCCACTGACAGGCTTTCATTCCCTTGCTGTGTTCTCACACGGGCTTTGCAGGTGGAATCAAGCGGTCGTGAGGGGCTTCATATTACCGTGGCACCCTTGCCTCGCCTGTTAAGGCGAAGAGGCGCTTCCACACACCTTGTCTCATCCTCTCAGCTCTCACGTGAGCCTCTGCCCTCCAAAAGCTTATGTTCCTTTTGGGGAAAGAAAAAAGGCAGTTTCAGAGAAGAGAGGTACTTGATTTTTTTCCCCTACTTTTAACATCAGAAAACATTTCAACCAACTCACAGCAAAAAGAAAAGGCTAAGATGTGTTCACATCACCAGGGCCCAGACCACGGTGAGGGCCCCAGGATTTGCCTCTGTGGTAAGGTCTGCTGGGCCTCCTTGGAGGAAGGCCTTTGGTTCTAGAATTTTCTAGACTGCTAAGGGGGGAATCTAGTGGCCTCGGGGCCCATGGAGGTGATCCTTGTGTTTGAGTGCAGGTGGGAAACTGCAGGAGTTAGCTGTAGGAGTTAGCAAGCCGTTAGAGCCGTGGGGAGGGCCCGCAGTTCTCAGATCTCACGATCTCTCTGAAGTGCTCAACCAATACTTATTGAATGAAAACATTAAAGTCTTAATAATGAACCCAGAAAATCTGTAAATTCCTGAAATATGAAAAGAAAGTGTTCTTAGTTGACATCCAGTCCAACTTTCTTCTTTCGGATTGTGGTACTGAGGCCCCGGAGGTGAAAAGACCCGTCCTAAGTCACACAGCCAGAGCCAAGGTTCAGGTGGCCAGCTTCCCCAGCCAGCACTCTGTGGCCTGTTGTACCTGGCCTCTCTCTCGCAGCTCTAGGAGGAGGCGCGGCTCTGAGGCCGGCCTACCTCACTCAGCCTATCGACTCAGGAGTTTTGAAAACAGGAAGTAGAGCGAGCTGTGCTTTTGGTTCTTCACTTGTTTTTCACTCTTGTCTTAGATGCACCAGGAGAAAGAAACCTGAGAAGAAGCTGCTGCCACTGTGAAGGTCCCAGGATTGGCCTTTGTAAGGTTGGTTGGGCCTTTGGGGAGGAAGACCTTCGATTCTAGAGTTTTCTAGGCTGCTGAGGGTGGGATCTGGGTGATCCTTGCATTGGAGTGTAGAGCACAGAGTTAGCACTTCCTCTGAGAGTCATGGCGAGCGCCCCACAGTTTCCAGATCTCAAGGCCCCTCCAGCTCAGATTGATGTGTCCCTGGGGGCTTTTCTGGAATGCTCCAAGTACAGCTATCCATATAGCTATCCATATAACCCAAATAGTTCAATTATTCATTTTTTTAAGGAAATTAAAAAGGTACAGAACAATCCAGAAAATAATAGAATGGCATGCACAGACCGACAAAATCAGAGACCTGTGCTTGTGGGGTCAAGCATGCAGAGGTGAAGTCATGAATGTCATTCAGTTGGAAAATTACTGGTTGGTTACAAGTTTGATTGAGTTTGAACACCTTTACTATGCTGTGGGAAGGCCCTGGCCGCAGGGCCCTGTGGTGGACCGTGTGGATGCCTGTCAGGTTCTGTGGGAGCCCCCAATCTGGGGTGGCCATCCTGGGTGGAGGAAGCAGCCACACCCTCACTTAGGGGTTTAGGCTCAGAGCGGCTTTCAAGTTCTCTGGAGCTTTGAATGAGATGCATATTTTTGTCTCAAAAGGTTAATGCAAGTTTTGGGTTTATTTTCCCTAGCTTTGAGGTAGTTATCCATATCACTGAAGGAGCTAGCGTGCTGCTGGAATATTGCTAGAAGGATTGTTTGTGCGTAGATGGAGTTTATTTGCAATTTAACTTGTGGCGTATAAGGTGAGGGTAGAGTTGGGACTCTGGAATGAGGTGCCGAGGTCTGAATCCAGGCTCCAGCGCCTGCTGGTTGGTTTGTAAAGTTCTGACCCTCTCTCTGCTATAGTGGATTTGTTAAGAATTCATGTTTTCGTGTTTTGGGCGGGTTTTTTTGGTCTTTTAAAATTTTTTATAATTTTAATCTTTAAAAATATTATGATTATATGTCTTTTTTTGCTAAATTCCTTCACTGGCTTCCAAGTGCAATTAGAAAAAAGTCTGAATTTTGGCAGAGCCTGACATTGCAGCTCCCGAGTGAGATGCTTAAATCTGAGCCTGACTGTGCTCTCATTACCTTGATTTCTAAACTGATTTTTCACAGTAGTAAGATGAGGGCGATAATAGTTCTTCAGAGGCTTGTAGTAAAATGAGACAAGAAAAAATATTTTATGTTTACAGGGATATATGTTATAAACATTTATATATCATAATATACACATTTACATGGAAAGACTTCCTGACATAAATTTATTATATAATATATAAAATATACTATATACTACAAATATATTTATATATAACATATTTGTATGTAGCAGATTTATTATTAACAGATATTATACAGTTGAATTTATTATTTAACAGATTTATTATTTAACACATATTGTAAAATTGAAAGTAAAAGAAAACTTCCTGGAGGTGTTTCCATCCACCACTCTCTTCCGCCTTATACGTATTATGTACCAAAAGATTCTAATTTATACATCTTATATATGTACATACATACACTAAAACAAAATATGTAAATTAAATTGGGAAAAAAACACCAAATGTGACAGAAGAATTACTTCTGAATGATGAGTTTCTGAGAGATTTTTCTTTTTCTTTTTACACTCTTCTTCACTTTCTCTAAGGCACAAGTGCACTTTTACTATTTGAGGGTCAGAAAAATACAGCAGTGAGTGTTCTTGTAAAGCTGTTACTTTACCAACATTTCTGGCCCCTGGGCTCGGGCCGTGAACCCGGGGCTGTGAAACAAGAAGCCGGGTGCCTGCACTCAGAGCCTGATGCTGGCAGGCGCCCTCTGTAAACGGTGTAAGATCCTGGGCAGGTGATTGCTGCCCGGGCACTGTGACTAGAAAGACTTGTCACCTAATCGAACAAACTCACAGAGACTGAGTACCCTACCACAGGCGTCCTTCTCAGTGCCATTACGGCATGATGCAAAAATCACTTAGGAAGCATCGTCGTGTTATTGCAAAGAAGACGAAATGCGTGGCTGAACTGGCTACAGAGCACAGGAGCCGAGCACCAGTCATGTCACGTCCAAGTTCATGTCATTCTGCCTTTGGATTGTAGGATTTTTTTTTTAATTATATACTGTCAGAAAATACTATTGACTATATAACTTAAAAAGGTTTATTCCTTTTGACTCAGTAATACTACTTCTAGGAAATTATTCTAGGAATATAATCAGGAGTGTACATGGAGATCTGCATTTTAAGATCATCCTAAATGAATCAGGGACTGGTTGCATAAATTATGGCCCATTCATATGATTAGATGCTTTACAGATTTAAAAATCTGTGCTGTGGAAAAAAAAATGAAGACATCAAGATGTTCTTACAATGTTGCCAGTGGAAAAATCTACTTATATCTCAGAAATATGGTGTGTTCAAATGTGTGGAAAAATACGTATACATAAAATATTTGGTAAGAAAGACAGTAAAGTATTATTAGGCATCTATCTTTAGGTGATAGAATTATGGCTAATTTTTATTTTTTTTAAAATCTTTTCTGTATTTTCTAGAATGAATACAATAAGCATTGTTATCATCAGAAAAAAATAATTGTGGAGGGAAAAAAGGAGATTCTGCTTTCATTTGATTCTTTGATCAATTTTATTCTGTAAAATGAGATTTTAACAGTGCTTAGAACGGATTTAAAGTTTTAGGGACACTGGCCCTAACTGTACTAAACAGGGCTGAACATAGTTTAGGTCCTTTCCAGAATATGAAAGAAAATGAGTCTTTAAATAAAGATTTTAATTTAGGTATTTGTACATTTAAAGTAAGTAATACATGGATATGGTAAAAATTCAAACTGTGCAAAAGGGTATTATAGAATGTAAAGCAAGCCCCTCTTCTGTCCACCCTAAGCCTCTCCCATACCTCCAGTTCCTCTCCTCTGAGGCAACCAGTGAAGCAGTTTCCTGTGTGTTTTATTTAAAGACCTGTGAATACACAAATCCATGCACCACATAATAATGCATTATACTGTTGTTAGCGCCGTGGACAATTCCTAGTGACCATGTGGACAGCAGAGCTGACCCTGCCTGGTCTTTTTGCACCATCCTCTCACCTCCATGGGTGACACTGCTGGTATCGGAAATACTGGTGGCATAGCTTTCAGCATCACAGCAAACATGCCGCTGCCACAGTATGACAACCTAGGAGTCAGGGCCCGGGGAAACGAACCCGAGCCATGGTGGTGAGAGCGCTGAGTCTTAACCACTAGACCAGCAGGGCCGCTCAGGCCATTTTATAAATCACACATTTCCAATCATGTAGATCTTCCCATCCTTTTTAAGAGCTGAATAGAGTTCCACTGAATGTGATTAATAGCTTATTTAACTCTTCTGATACTGATAAATGGTTCTTTCTACTCTTTTGTTATGTCAAGCAATGCTGCCATAAGTAACCTTTATGTGTGTTTTATCACACTAACGTTTAAGCTAATGTAGGAAAAACTCCTGGAAGTTAAATGATACGGTCAAAGGATATGTACATTTTATATTTTGACCCATATGGTCAAATTACCACCTACCTGTTTTTATTCCACCCTCTCACAGCACTGTATTGCAAGTTTTGGGCTTCACCAATTTGATGGTTAAAAAATGGTAGTTTGCAATTTCAGTTTCCCTTTTTGTTTTCCTTGCTGTGAATGAAGTTGAACATCTTTTCAAATGTGTAAAAGCCGTTGGTTTTAAAAAGTAAAGCCATTGTACATACTTTTCTCTGGACTGTCTGCTTGTGATCTCTACCTGTTTATGCAGTGGGTTATTCACCTCTCTCTCTTTCTCTTTTTTAAATTGACTTATAGGAGGCTTATTTTAAGAAAATTGGTCCCTTTTCTATCATACATCAAATCATTGCCTTTTTTCCCCCAGTGCAAGATTTTTGTTTGTTTGTTCAGGTTATTTTTGCAGAATATTTCAGTTGTTATTTAAGGACATTTATCAATCTTTCCTTAATGGCTTTTGGGCTTTCTGTTATCCTTGGAAAAGTTCTTCACTGCTGCAAGATTATTTTGAAAAATTCTCCTATGTTTCTTTCCTTAGCACGGTAATTTTAGAGTTTTAATCTTTGATCCATCTGCAATTTATTTTGATGTAAGGCTTTCAGTTAGGGTCCATTTCAGTTTGTTCTAGAAGTCTGCCCAACTGTTCTGACACCTTGTGCTGGAAAAGCCACCTATGTATGGACTGCCCTTTTTGTAGTGTGTTTGTTTTGGCCATTTGTCATGGTTAAAGTCTAATTTCATTTTTTATTGTTAATTTCTAATTACACATTAATTTCTAATTTCATTGTTAACTTTTAAGTGTTAGAAAATGTGGACTGTATTTTTCTGCTCTTTAGAAATCTATTAAGATTTTCTTTGTGGACAATTCTTGTGAATATTTTGTATGTGTTTGAAAGGATGCGTATTTGCTACTGAGAGGAAATGCCTGTTGGCGTTTGTTGATTGTGCTACTCAGATCTTCTAAGGTCTTCTATAGACTTTTTAGTTTCTGAGAGAGATGTGTGAAAGTTTCCTGCTATTTGGGGGGAAAGTAACTTATCCGAGTTCTCTTAACCTCTTTTAAAAGTTTAAGTTCTTCTAATATTTTGTTTTCTGTTAGGAACACAAATGGGATTGTGCCTCTCCTCTGTACCCCGGCCTCCTACCTGGAGGAGGAAGCCCTGAGATCTGCATTATCTGCCCCCTGCTTCCCACCAAACCTCATTTCCTGCCCTGCCCCCACGTACTTCCTTAGACTACCTTAGACACAAGAACACACCCCAGCTAGTATTTTCACATTAATTTCATTTGCACGGGTCGTCTCTGCATACCTTCTCCTTGACACATTACAGGAAAGGCACGTTCCCTTTCCTTGATGCTTCACCCTCGAATTCTAGTTCTCTCCTCCACTGCCCAGAGAGAATAACCTAATGAGTTTGGTATGTCTCTTTCCAGAACCTCCTTACTTTTTATTTCCTGCTTTTAGTTAAATGTCTGTAGTCACTGAAAATCTAATTTGTTGCTTTGAGTATTTTTAGATGGTATGATTTTTTTGTTATATTACAACTTGCTTTCTTCACTTTTTTCACTGTCACATAGCACGTCTTGGATATCTACCTATTTTTATTTCAGAAGATCTGAGTGCGTTTCTCTTAACTCCTGCATACTACTCTGTAGTATGACTACCCCTTAGTCTGTGTAGCCGTTCCTTGATGGAAGGACATTTGGGACTTTTCTAGTTGTTCAGGGTCCACGTAATGCTGTGCTGAGACTCCACGCACATACTCTGTTGACCACACTTGTGTTTCTACAGAGTTGGATTTAAGAAACGGGCTTGCTAGTTTGTTTCCCTCTAAGTCCAGCAGTTTTTGTTTGTGGTACTTTGAACATAGGCTGTTAGGTGCTGGCCAGATATTTAAAGTATCTTTCCTAAATGAAAGTATTTTCTTGATAATTGACTGCATTTGCAATGAAAGGTCTAGGCTCTACAGCCTTTGTGAATCCTGTGCAAAGTTTGTCCTTCCAATGCATCATCCCTCTAGTTTCCTGAATCAAGAAAACATCTAAACAATGCTGTAAGTTCTAGATTAAAAGGGAGGAAAAAGATTTTGCCCCATAATTCCAATTCTAAGAAGGAAATAATCAGAGATATGCACAAGATGTATGGGAAAGCCTCTCAATGCAATATGATTTTTAACACTAAAGAAATGAAAAATTGCTTAAAATAAATTGTGATATAATCACATGCTAGAAATCCAGAAACATTAAAAATATGCCAAAGAAGAATATTTAATGGTAGAGGTAGATGTTCATTATAAATATTAAGGGGGGGAACCAGGTATACCCACCTGGATATGCAGCTTGATTCTAATTTTTATACACATGTATCTGTCTGTGTGTGGTGTATAATAATGATGACTGTGACTGTGTTATAACTCACTGTATTTTCAATTTTCACCAAAAAATACTGCTTCTATAATCAGGAAGGAGGCAGAAGCTGTTTTTAAAAGGAAAAATGAAAAGTTTCAAAGACTTTTGGGCTATTTTTTAAAGATATTAAAACTTATTTAATGTGCAAGTATTTCTTTTTTAACATCAGATGTAGAAAATAGATGGTCCTGGTCCATTTGATCACTACCTCTGAGTGACAGAGTCAGGGTTTGTGTTTCATCCAAGAATGTTAATGAACACAGGGCGTTTACAGATCCAGGAGCCCACCCCTCTGCTTGGTTCCAGGGAGGAAATAGGTGGAAACAGGTTAAGGTTATTTGAGGTTAAGGAGAGTGCCCAAGGGCACAGAGTCTGTGGGATGGAGGAAATGCTGGAGCTGGATGGGAACTTAAAGGTTCCGGTTCAAAGTTTGCAAACGGTAGCCCTCCAGGACCACCTCTTAAGGCAAAGGAGCATCTGAGTAAGGCTTAACGAAGAGTTCTTCCACTGTGAAGAGTCTGAAAACCGCTGCTTCCAACTGAGGGGATGGGAAAACTGGGAGGGTGAGGGAAGTGCTCCAGGTCACATGCCTGGTTCCTGTCTGGGCCCCCAGCAGGGTCTTTTACCTTCTTTTGGGTTAGCCCTCATTTGGCACCATTAGTTCCTGGCCATTATTCTAAATGCATCGTGGGTGTTCTGTGTTCACACGCTCTAGGAGATGGGTGTTCCTCTCATCCCCATTGTACAGAGGAGCAATCTAACGCTCAGAGGACGGGAGCTGCCCAAAGGCCCCTACTCTGAACCGCTGCACTACCCACCTCCCTGCGGCAGTCGGCAGTGGGGGAGCTTCCTGGCTTTGCGGGCGACACTGTAGCCCGCCTTACAGAGCCAGGTCCCTGTCTTGTTCCTATGAAGAATCTGGTACAAACACTCACAAAGGAGCTCCCAGGCTCCTTTCACCACGAAGATGGGCCTATCAGAGCAGGGAGGCTGGGGAGAAGTCAGCCAAGGTGACATAAGGGGCTTGAGTGAGGGGAAACCCCAGACCCTGGGCCGCTTGCGTGAAAGTTGCCTGGGGTTTCCTGAAATACTGCCCTCTCCTTTTTCACCTACTCAAACGTGTAGTTGGTGAAAATACCACATAACCTGATTCAGAGACTGAGTTGAAAGGATTGATAGGGTTGGCCTGGTTCGGTTTCCAGTCTCAGGTTTCTGACCAGCTGTGGGTGCTGATGCTAAGGCCCTTGGGTAACAGGCCTGCATCATATCCTCCCACCACCATTGTTCTGTCACGTCCCATCACTTCTTCTGCCTCCAACACTCCCACCCTGTCCTCCACAGTGTGAAGGTGAATACCCAGTCGATGACGTTAGTCTCATGTTTGCAATCCTTTCTTAAATCCCCATCATGTTTAAGACAAAGCCTGAACCCCTCGCCCCCAAGGATGAGGCTCCTTCTAACGGTTCCTGGCCACAGCTTCATCCCTTTGCCCCCTCACTCCCCGTCCCAAACCCTTTGTGCTTACTTTGTTGAGCTCCTTTTGCTGCCTGACTTGACTTGAACGTTCTTGCCTCAGTCTTTTGCATAAATTATTTCCTGCAAGAATTGTCCTTTCCCATGTTCTCCTCAAAGGTGCCTTCTGTAGGGAAGCCCTTCCCCACACGGAGTTAGGGATCCTCCCTCTACATTCCTACCGCACCCTGGTCACAACTCTCTGACCATTGGCTACTTTGTATATCTACCTTCCTAATTAGTAAGCTACTCGAGAGCAGGAGCTTGTCCTCTTTGTTTTCTCCCCCGTATCCACAGCAGAATATCTGGCATATAGTAGAGGTAATAGCTTTTGATAAGACAATAAACCAGTAAATGGTACCTTTCTTCCTCATCTGAATATAATTGTATTTTGACCTAGGCAACGACTGCATTCTCCTAAAACTCCACCAGAATGAATTTCAACAGTTGTCTGTACAATATTGGGGAACAGCTGGACAGTGACGAGCTGGCCTCCCTCAAGTTCCTGAGCCTGGACCACATCCCACAAAGGAAGCAGGAACCCATCCAGGACGCCCTGATGTTATTCCAGAGGCTCCAGGAGAAGAGACTGCTGGAGGAGAGCAACCTGTCCTTCCTGAAGGAGCTGCTTTTCCGAATTAACAGACTGGATCTACTGACCACCGAGCTGGACACCAGCAAGGAGGAGATGGAGAGGGAGCTGCAGTCACCGGGCAGGGCCCAGATCTCTGCCTACAGGTGGGGAGAGCCTCCGCATTGTGGGCCCGGGAGGGGCGGGCTGCACGGATGCGTCTCTGTGGGCGGGGCTGATGCGGCTCGTGTGTGACTTTGGAGGCTCTGGGAAGATGTCCCACCAGGGCCAGATTGAGAAATTTCGAGACTTTATGTATAATTCAGGAAAAAGAAAAGGTGAGGCATAAAATAAAAATTTTTTTTCAAGGTGAAACGTTACCTATAGGTCTGCTGACATTAAAGTAGACTTTTCTAAATGTTCAATCTCTCTCTCTGTCGTGTGTTTATGATCTGGGTGCCTCTGCTCTGCTGGTGCCCACATAGTGTGCTCGCTTTGCCTGTTACTGGATAAAGCGTCACTGCTTCCCACCTGAGGTCCCCCTCCCACCGGCTGTGGATGACCACAGAATTCCCAGTGGGGTTTAGGCCTTTAGTCTACACATGAAGACTTCCATCCTAAAGTTCTCCAGTGAGGGGTGTGAGCCGCTGTGGATTGGCCAGGCCCGCCCCCCGCCCCAGCCGGCTTAGCCCCTGTGAGCCTGGCTGCTGCCAGGAGGACAGCAAGGGCTTAGGTCATCGGTGTTGCCAAGGGCCTGGCAGCTCGGCCGCCCCTCCCGTGGGAGAGTGGCTAAGCCAGGGGTGACAAGCCACATTCAGTTACATCTTTGAGATTCGGTGATAAGACTTTAAAAATAGAAACACGTTGCCAAGGTCTCTCTTGCAACATCCCGTTATGAGACACTGCTTAAAATTATTTTTGGCTTTCCTTTCAGAAAACTTGTACTCAGACCTCAGCTGTGGCCCGTTTCACTGTCTCTGCTTGTGTGTCAGTAACTGTGGCACGCGTGACCTTAAGTCCTCACAGCCGGGGCTGAAAGCCGCTGTCCTCTACTATCGCCATCCTTCTCTGCTCAGAGACCTGAGATTCTGGCACGTTCCTTGTCGTCTGTTTCTCTACTTGAGGCATGACCATTCTGATTTTAAATGACAAAGGAGACCTTCTGGGCGTTTGTTTCCTAGGGTTGGCGTAACCAAGTACCACGAATGCGATGGCTCAACACAGTAGAGAAATTTATTCTCTCACAGTTTTGAGGCTAGAAGTCTGAATCAAGGTGTCGACAGATTCCGTTTTGGAGGCTCCCTGGGACAATCTGTTTCATGCTCCTCCCTTGGCTCCTGGTTTCCGCAGGCAAATCTTGGCATTCCTTGTCCTCTAGGTGTGTCGCCTCGATCCCTGCCTCCATTCTTCTCTCTGTGTCTGTCTGAATCCTTCTTCTTTTTTTTTTTTTTTTTTAAAGATTTTATTTTTTTCCTTTTTCTCCCCAAAGCCCCCCGGTACATAGTTGTGTATTCTTCGTTGTGGGTTCTTCTAGTTGTGGCATGTGGGACGCTGCCTCAGCGTGGTCTGATGAGCAGTGCCATGTCCGCGCCCAGGATTCGAACCAACGAAACACTGGGCTGCCTGCAGCAGAGCGCGCGAACTTAACCACTCGGCCACGGGGCCAGCCCCTGAATCCTTCTTCTTTTAAGGACTCCAGTCACTGGATTAGGGCCCACCCTAATCTGGCATGACCTCATCTTACAAAATTACATCAGCAAAGACAGTTTTTCCATAAGGTCACATTGACACGTTCTGGGCAGACTGAACTGGGGGGAGAGTGGGGGAGGACACCGTTTAATACTGGATAAGTTTGGTTTAATAGAATTGTGAAGTCCTTATGAGGAATTTTTTCCTTAAGGCATCAATTAATCGTAAAAAACAACAACCCTAGAACCAGGAAAGCTGGAGGGTCTCGTCTTGTGCCCACTGTCTTGGTCTTCTGAAAGTGGCACTCCTTCTGCCACATGAGCTAGGCTGACACAAACTGCCAAGGCCAGACAATGGCCTGTGCCTCTCTGTCGGAAGGCCGAGAGTCCCCACATAGGGCAGGGTCTGTCTGTTAAAATCTTCCAATTTTAGCTTGGAAACGTAAGCATTAGCACAAGTATCATCTACTGCTTGGTCATCAACGTTAAACATCAGCAGGAAGTTAAAAATGTGCCAGTGCGGCCACTTTCCATTTATAAGAAAATACTAGACAGTTTTATTTTCAAATTATAATTGGCTACCTGTAAAATAAATATCTTATAAACTATTCAGGGTTTTTAGACAACGATGGTACAAGAAAGCCAGCAGGTTTCAGTAATGAGGAAAGTAAAAGGACAAGCTAACTTGTAATAAAGTTAAAATAAAGTTTTGACTGAACCCAATCTTGGCCAAACTGAGAAGGCTTTAGAGAAATATTTTTAGGGTAGAGATTCCCTGAGAAAGAGCATGAAGTAGATGATAGTACTGAGTAACTTCTATTTCTACACTATTTTTATTTTTGGAATTGTAATTTTCTAATTTAATTTTGAAGTTAACATTTTTTTTATTAAAGTTACTTTACACCATAATAATGAAGGGTTTTGTTCACTTATAAAACATTCCGTTGTTCATTCAGCAGGCATATGCCAAGAGCCTATAATACATTAGGAAATAATAATAATGCCTATTGTGCACTGAACATTTAGTATGTTGCCAAAGATTGGTTTAAGCACTTCAGATAAACTCATTCACGTAGTCTCAACACCTCCCACTGGTGTAGATAGTTTCAAGTGTAGATGAGCAAAAAATGTATAAGATGTCTAAAGTCACTCAGCTCACAGCTGGTGGGATCGAGGTTCCGACACCCATATTCTGGGTCCCCTGCACTTAAACACTCATCTCACAACCATCTGGGCTTTTGGAAACAAAAAGGGCATGGACCGTGAACAAAGGCACAGCAGGGTGAATGCAGCCTTGAGGACCATCAGGCAGCGCCTTAGTGGATGAGTGATTGTCTGTTGATAGACAAGGGAACGGGGTGTAGGGGGCATGGCGTAAAGGAGTGAGGAGCAGGCATCTGGATGTGCCAGGAACGGACATGAGGGAGGTGGTGAGGAGTGGCCAAGAGGAGGAGGTGGGCTGGGCTCAGGTCACAAAGGTCTGTAGCCCAGAACCGAGTGTTTGGCTCTCCTACTGAAGGCAAGGACTGGGAGAACACTGTTGAGTTTTAGTTAAGGAAGTTATGATGCGATTTGCATTTTGAAAAGGATTATTTCCAAAATTGAAACTTTTTTCTATTGCAACAAAATCTTGATTTTATAGTGAAGGGACAAAGGAAAAACAGGGTTCATTTAATGGAAACTAACAGAACAAGTTCGGCGGAACTCTAAATTCTGTTAAGGGTGGGATGGTTGAGCATGAGTCTAGTCGTCTGTGTCACTGCGCCGGCCTCTTTCCAAGGACTCAACTTCTAAATTATGTCATTAGCTGGCTTTATTTTAAAGGGAGGCCGTTGGAATCAAGCGTGCTGTGACTCTGTGCATCAAATGGGGAATCCTTGAAGAAAGCTTTTCTAAAGTGTCTCCATTTCCACCACAGGGTCATGCTTTTTCAGATTTCAGAAGATGTCAACAAACTGGAATTGAAGTCCTTTAAGTTTCTTTTGAGCCGGGAGCTCCCCAAATGCAGACTGGATGACGACATGGTAAGACCTGGTCTTGCTCAGTGAGAGACTCAGTCCCGGGGATGCGTCAGCGGGTGGCTTCTGGGACGGAAGAGAGGGCTAGTCTGGTGAAAGCAAACTGAATTCTCACTTTTTATTCCAAGAGAGAAGAAGAAAGCTCTCAGGCATGAGGGTTGTAGATACGATTCCTTTGTATACTGTGAAGTGCTGCTCACATTAATTATCAGGAGCAAGGCAGAGTCAGGAGCAGGAGAAGAAGGCTGGTTGTGGGAAGCACAGCCCCATGTGGGACCCTGCAGAGCCAGGAAAGACAGTGGGGGGCCTGAGACATTTTCCTCATTTCTGCAGTCTCTGAAACAACTTGGGTCCTGGAACTCTGTGTGTGTGTGTGTGGTGTCTGTGTGTGTGGTGTCTGTGTGTGTGGTGTGTGTGCAAGCCTGTGTGGGGCATGTGCAGTGCCATGCATGTGTGTGCATGTCTGTGTGTATTTGGTGTGGTGTCATGTATGTGTGTGTGCATGACTGTGTGTGTGTGATGTGTGTGTGTGCATGTCTGTGTGTGTGTGTGCATGTCTGTGTGTGCGTAAGTGGTGAGGGAACTCAGGTCTGGCAGTGGATCAGGTGTGTAGGCAATGCTAGGTGTGAAGCAGTCCCCAAGGCTGTCACCATGGGGCCCAGGCTGCTGGGTCTCAGCCATGCACCTCGGCTGTTCAGTCCTCACAGAGAGGCGTCCACAGGGGTTTCAGCACAGGAGCTGGGGCCTGGGTGCCGTCTGATGTGGCTTCTCCTCTATCTTCTCATTTCTGTCTTTCTGGGCCAGAAAACACAGAACTGCTTCCCTAGTAGTCACTTGTCTTTATAGGGCCAGAATGTCCTCTCCCGAGGGTTGGCTTCAGAAGCTAGGGTGGGCCCTTGGCTCGGAGAAAGTAGAAGTAAAAAAAAAAAAAAATCTTATGTAAAAGCCAATGTGGCTCAATGCAGTCTTGCAACTTTATTTCTCCTCCCTCTAGATCCTGCTTGATATTTTCATAGAGATGGAGAAGAGGGTCATGCTAGGGGAAAGAAACTTGGACACCCTGAAAAAAATCTGTGAGCAAGTCAACAAGAGCCTGCTAAAGAAAATCAACGATTATGAAGAATTAAGCAGAGGTAGAAATAAAGTGACAGCTGTGAATCAGCAAAAGGTGTTCTTCAGCTGACAAATTCCTCTCTGTCAGAGTGGTTTCTAATCAAATATGCACGTGTTTCTTTTTTTAATTCAGAGGGAAGAATCAGCCTTGAAAGAAGTCCGGATGAATTTTCAAATGGTAATACTTAGAGATATGTTTTCCAGACTTATTTAGTTAACTTACAACGAGGCTATCAGGCTTCGTTGCCTCCTGGCCACAACCTTCTACCACAGCCACATCTGAAAGGACCTGCTCTCCTAACATCAGGACGAAGGCTCAGTGCCTACTTGATGTCACCTTCTCTACACATTGAAAGATGTAAAGAGAACTGTCAAAAGACACAGACCCTGCAGCCCCAGGCTAGCAAGTTTGAAATGCGTGCAGAGTTAGTTGTAATAAGATTGTTACTTATTCTGTGCACTGCAAGGATATTGTGTTCAAGGCAGTCTGTGAATTTTCTTTTTTTTTTCTGCTTTTTCTCCCCAAATCCCCCCTGTCCATAGCTGTATATTTTAGTTGTGGGTCCTTCTAGTTGTGGCATATGGGATGCCACCTCAGCGTGGCCTGATGAGCGCTGCCATGTCCGCGCCCAAGATCCAAACTGGTGAAACCCCGGGCCGCCAAAGCGGAGTGCATGAACTTAACCACTCGGCCAGGGGGCAGCCCCCATGAATTTTCATTTTAAAAGGGACCTTATGTTGTCTTCGTGCTACATGTTTCTTTAGCAGATTACCTTCTGCACAAGTCTCACGCCCCTGTGTCTCGATTGCTCGCAGGGGAGGGCTCGCTCGCAGGGCAGGCAATGTCCGACTCTCCAGGACAGCAGAACAGCGAGTCCCAGGTACGTGGAAACCTCCCGTTCCTTTTTCTCTGCGCATTGCAGCTTCTAGTTACCACATTCCTTAGCTTTTTTTTAGCTTCCAGAGAAACTTACTGAATAAGGGGCAGAGACTTACTGAAAAATTTGAGAACTGTAGAAAAAATTCACAAAGGACAAGTTTAAAATGTGTTTTTTAATTTTAAAAATGTGATCTCTTCAGTTTCTTACGTGTTAAATTTTTATTTAGAAACCAGAGACAGAGGCATTGGAATAGTTGGAGGGGCCACCTGGTACCATGTTTCCAGCAGCTGCAGCAGCGAACTGGGAGAGGGCTGTGGGGGAAGAGGCCAGCAGGATGGGAAAAAGCAAAGCCTTTTCTTCCACCTTGACATTTCAAAGCTGTTTCTCCCTTGTGATTAGGGACAAGCAGCAAACCCTCACCATCTAGCTGCCTCTGTGCTCCCTCTCAGTGAGCCGGCACGAGAAGGGGCTTTCTAGATGCAGTCACTTCTCTTTAGTAACACTCAACACTTCACCACACGTTCTGACTCACTAGCCCGTTTGCTTCTCCCGGGGCGGAAGCGCAGGAACACCACGGTCCCGTGGGGGAGTTGAAATTCAGCTTGAGAGACCATTTACTGGTGGGCTCCTGAGTGAGCGCCCAGGCCTTGCTCAGCCTGAAGAGCAAGGGTTAACTGCAGTCACTGGCACTCGGTGGACAGTAAGGCACTCCATAAGTGTCGTCCGCCGACAGCCAGCAGGCTGAGTGCAAGAGCCATCAGGTCACTGGCCCTAAGTCTTAAGGTTATCAAGTAGTAGAGCCAAGAATTCGGCCCCCTAGCTTGGAGCCTTTTCTCCACCTCAAGGAGCTGCACGGGTTTCCCAATAAAGGCTGAATATCTCAGCACTGAAACAGCCCTGGGAACATCAGAAGGACACAGGGCCACCTCTGACTGTCCCATCAGGTCTTAGAGTGTGGACAGTGTAACCTGCCGCAGAGCAAAACCTGCCTGACCGTGGCATCGTGCTCCTCCAGTTGCTGTGGTCCTGAGAGCCGGATTAAGCCATCAGCTTTAAAGATCCTGGGGCCACACTCTGTTGTGTGTGAGGAGCTGGCTCTCAGCTGTTAGGCCAGAAGCATGGATGAGTTGAGTAAACAGCCAAGGGAATCCCAAGGTCACCAGGGACAGCCCAAAGGCAGCACCAAGACCTGTCATCCATTCAGCAACTGCAGAGCGAGCTTCACACATGAGTAGATCCTACCCCTGGTACTGAGGGTTTCTGCCTTGAGCAGAAACGAGAACAAACAACGATGATACAACAATATTAATATCAGTGCAAAAGTGCCCAAGCATTGGGGCACTGACTGCACACACTAAGTTGGGGCAGAGCCTGGGGAGCCTGTGCGAGAGCGGAAGAGGCGGAAACCAGCTCGTTTGGGAAAAGATGTCACGTTGGTGGTTAGTGCGCGTGCGTCCAATCTTGGCTGGGGGGCGGGGCAGCCTGACCTCTCACTGCGGAGCTGTTTGTTCACGTCTCAAGTGTTTGACCCACAGACTCAGCGCCTGGGTTGGATTTTTGTTTTTCAGACGTCAGACAAAGTTTACCGAATGGAAAGCAAACCTCGAGGATACTGTTTGATCTTTAACAATCATGATTTTAGCACCGCACGGCGGGACGTGCCCAAACTTCAGAACATTAAGGATAGGAATGGAACGGATTTGGATGCAGGTACAGTAGAACCCAAAGAGAGGTGAAATATTTCTAATGCCTACGTTTTTATCAAAAGGGGAGAAGGAAAGCTCTACGAACAGGGCCACATGTTTCCAAAAAAATGGATATAACCATATTTCCCTGTGGAGGTGAAGAACATTCTCATATATTTGCTAGTTTGCTGCTTTTGTTTTTTTTTAAATTAATTTTTATATCACAGCAATGTATGTATACAGACAAAATATCAAATTTTACCAAAAATCTTATAATGAAAAGCAGCAATCGCTTTACTTTTAATTCCACTAAACGAGCAGTATTTCTGGAGAATGCATTGGATATTAGGCGGAAACATTGCCTTGGTATCAAAACCACTTGTAGAAGTTGCATTTATAAAAGTCGGGCTATGAGGGCAGCAGAAATTGTGAGTCCTTAACAGAAATAGCATTTGCAAATGTTAATCTAGCCAGAAATCCTTTTGCTCAGCCTATTTTGGCTAAAATTGAGAACTTACAAGTTAAATGAAAGAATAATTTGCAGCATGTGAACATAGAAATGGCTACAATAAAAAGTAATAATAGAAATAATTCAACCCAACCATTGTGATACTAAGAATTTTTATTTGATTAAAGAATTTTTGAAAATAGTAATCGAGTTATAATATCAGGCAATGGTATTTTTTCAATTGAGTAAAATTTAGAAAATTAAAGTAGGCTGATTTTAATCATCAGGACTATGCTAATGGTCTCTGTTAATTTTGTTTATTCAAGTAAATCCATTCTAAGATTTTAAAAAACCACACAACTTAAGTCCATTGACTACATCATTCATCAACATACATCTTGGTATTGAAGAAAAGGTTTCAGACCTTTGATTTCCATTCACTTACTATTAAAACTTTTAATTAAAATAATATTTGATTGTATTTCTGGCCTTTTGGTCAAAGGATACCAACAGTTGCAGTTATGTAGGATGCATAAGTCTAGAGGTCTAATGTACACCGTGGTGACTATAGTTAATAACACTGTATTGAATACTGGAAATACGCTAAGAGTAGATTTCCGGTGGTCTCGTCACATACACACACACACACACAAGGTAACTATGTCAGGAGATACCTTATTAGCTTGATTGCAGTAATCATTTCACTACGTATATCATCATGTTGTACACCTTAAATGTATATAATTTTCATTTTTAAGAAAGAGGATCAGACAGGCAGTCTGAAAATGCTGAGAGACTGACTAAATCTATTAGAGCATTTTGGGGAGAAATAATGTTAAGCATATAGAAAACAAAGCAATGAAAAATAATGCAATTGTTAATTCCAGGAAAGACAAAAAATTTAGTAAAAAAGGAAGCACAATTGAAGAATGTTGTGTTTACATAGTTCTGCTAATACAAATATTACTGTTGATTCAACTTAAAGTTGTAAATAATTGTGTAAGAGCACCAAATGCTCATCCTTCATAATGGGAACTCAATACAATAGTCTAAAATTTATAAATGTATAAATAGCAATGTACTCAAATTTATTACAAAATGGAGGCTAATACCAAAAAAAGTAGTTAAAAGTTGGAAATGGTTGCCTTCATGGAACGACTGGGTGAGAGAAGGGCAGAGACAGGATAGCTTTTTTATAACAGGCCTTTTAGTTCTACTTGACTTTTTAAACATTTATACCTTGTATTATGATAAGCCCTTTTGAGAATGTTCAGGATAAAGTAAATATAGATCTTTTATTAAGAAAATTATTTTACCTTTTTTTCTAATTATGTAAGTAATACAATCATTTTTTAGGTTGGTTCCACAGTAAGCCTAAATTACAGCTTACCCATCTTGTAGACTAGTTGAGAAAAGACAACAGGCCAACAACAGCTCTGTTCCCTTTCTCATTTGCCTCAGGACTAGGAAATGTTTTCAGCTGGTGGTAGTAAATATTAGAAGCCTGTGGAATCTAGCTACTAATATAGAGGGTTTTGTTCTGAAGTTTCAGTTCAAATTCTTATCTGATCAATGTTCTCTCTAGCTCTGGGCTGTGGTCTGGGAATTATTGTGGTGTAATATGACTTTGCTTATTTCACTTTTCAGAGGCTTTGAGCATGACCTTTAGTGAGCTTCATTTTGAGGTAGTGCCTTACAAAAACTCCACAGCAAAGGATATCTGTGATGCTCTGCGAGAGTACCAAGAGATGGACCACAAAAAGAAGGACTGCTTCATCTGCTGCATCCTCTCCCATGGAGACAAGGGCATCATCTACGGCTGCGATGGGCAGGAAGCCTCCATCTATGAGCTGACCTCTTACTTCACTGGTTCTAACTGCCCTTCCCTCGCAGGCAAACCCAAAATCTTTTTTATTCAGGCTTGTCAAGGGGATAATTACCAGAAAGGTATAGCTGTTGAGACTGACTCGGAACTGACGGAAACCTATTTAGAAATGGACTCATCATTTCAGAAGAGATGCATCCCAGATGAGGCTGACTTTCTGCTGGGGATGGCCACTGTGAACAACTGTGTTTCCTACCGAAACCCCTCGGAAGGGACCTGGTATATCCAGTCACTTTGTCAGAGCCTCAGAGAAAGATGTCCTAGGTAATTTTTGCCTCCTCAGTGTTGAGTTGAGTTGAGTTGAGTTGAGTAGGCAAAAGAACTTCATTCATCTCTAGATGTCTACCTGTGAATCGCAAAGCTGTACTTCCTAGGTCAGTTGCAAAGTGGGAGAGAGGGCAAGTGTTAACATCTTTAGTTCACAGGCGGAAAAAATGGAGATGCTTACTAAGGAGTATTCTTTATTTAGCCCTCAAAGGATGATCAGAGCATCATAGAGCTGGGAAGGATGGTAAAGGCATATAGTCCAGATTTGTCTCTAGGCAGAAACATAACTGAGACAACTCAATTAGTTTTGGAAGTCTGCCAAGAAGGCAGTAGCCCATTTCAATGTTTAAAATCCTCCAACTGTGTCAAAAGTTCTATAGTAACTATCCAACCTCAAACCTTCTTGGTGTATCAAGGGAGATAAGTACCAAAAAGTAAAAACGCTTTATGTTCCCACTAATTTGGCCTGATTTGAAGCCGCAAAATGTGGGAAAATATCCTTCCCTCATTTGTAACATCCTGTGCTTTCTTTAGTTAAATGATGATTTTGTATGTCACAGTTCACCCAAATGCACATACAGGTGACATATGAATACCAGGGAATCGTCTGCAGGTTCTTTCTAGTTCTATATCTCATTATGTTTTTGTTTTTTTTGTTTTTTTTTTTTTTTAAAGATTTTATTTTTTCCTTTTTCTCCCCAAAGCCCCCCCGGTACATAGTTGTATATTCTTCGTTGTGGGTCCTTCTAGTTGTGGCATGTGGGACGCTGCCTCAGCGTGGTCTGATGAGCAGTGCCATGTCTGCGCCCAGGATTCGAACCAACGAAACACTGGGCCGCCTGCAGCGGAGCGCGCGAACTTAACCACTCGGCCACGGGGCCAGCCCCTATCTCATTATGTTTTAAGTGTATGAAAGTCAAGAATGTTCCATAGCAGATAAAGGAGTGAACCATAACATCAACACTATGTTTTCATTTTGTAACTCAGACCATGAACCCTGCAAGGTTCTCTGGGCTAGCTACAGAAGTGGACAAACAGGCTGCCCAGCTAACCTGAGAAGAGAGGCTGGTGAGAAAGAGAAGAGGTGGTTTCAGGGAACATTGGATTTTCACTTGCCTGAAGTTTGGTTGTATCATAGGTGAATCCACAGAAGCAATGTCAATGCTTGGGTGGATGTTGGGGGGTATTGAGGCGATTCTGGGGGGCAAGTGAAATAGGACGTGGAGCAGAGTGAGGTACAAACAGGTCAGGAGGGAAAGAAACCAAACCTGATGTTGACGCTGAGGATTCTGATGGTTAGTAGAGATCCTGAGTAAACGGAAGATAAGCTGTTAAGTTCTGAGACAACTCATTTCCTTTGCTCGGAAAGCTGTGGTAGGTCTTGGTTTAGCAACTTATTATTTCAAATGCCTGATGTTTTGAGGGAAATAACTATCACTGAGCACAGCAGATGGAAGGGCTGACCAGTTGTTCTGTCCCCACAGATGTCACCATGTTATGTTCTACTTTTCAGGGGCGAAGACATTCTGACCATCCTAACCAATGTGAACTTTGAAGTGAGCAGTAAGGACGACAAGAAAAATATGGGGAAACAGATGCCTCAACCTACTTTCACACTGAGAAAAAGACTCGTCTTCCCTCTGAATTGATGCCATTGTTTATTTGCGTAACACTATGCTTAATTTATTGTTACTAAGATGCTGCTATTTTGCTTTTTTTGTTTTTTGGATGGCAGGAAAGGGAAAGAATGGGAGTCAGGACAATCTAATTTTTATGCAAAGTCAAGCCTAACTCTCTGGCCCTGCAATAACAGCTGGACATTTCTAGCTATGGGCATGACTTTAATTATATTTTTAACTCGATGAAAAAGTTTTAAAAAACTTATGGTAGATTTTTAAAGTATAGTTAAGTTTAAAAGAAATATAATATCATAAAGATTCAAAAACAGTGACAGAATGTTTTCTGCATATCTCTCATCTGCTTTCAACTTAGAATCATTTAATTCCCTTCAAATTGTTAAACTTTAAAAACAAAGTTAAGGGTTCCATTCTGCAGCTTTGACCTTGAACACAGAGTTAATGCTAGACCAGAGACTTGACGAGGCACATGAGAAGGGGAGGTGGTGAAAGGCCTCGGAGCAGCGAACGTTGTTAAGTGTCAGGAGACGGGAAGTGTCAAGAAACCCATACTCGCCCTCCCCTCCTTCCTGGTTCCTATGAGAATTTGCCAGACTCACATTCCTGCTCCCTGCGTATGAGGTTCAGGGTGTGACGCTCCCACATCCAGCCTGGTGACAGCTGGCGAGAGTGACAAGTGATCTCAGAAGGACAGACGCGAGCCTCCTCTCCTGAGCTGGGAGAAGACGCTGCTCTCCAGTGGGAAAGACACCAAGACTGTTTACACTGAGATTTCATGAAACCCGGCATGATTTCCCTTGTTTTTGTTATTCATAAGTACACCATTAAGTTCACTTTTGAAAGGGCTGATGTTAATCTGATATTCACTTCTTTGTACTTCCGGTCCTTCCCTTTCCAAGCCATCCTCCACACTACTTTACAACTTTCTCTAAAATATTTCTTTTTTTTTTTTTAAAGATTGGCACCTGAGCTGACAACTATTCCCAATCTTCTTCTTCTTTTTTTTTTTTCCTGCTTTGTCTTCCCAACCCCCTGTACATAGTTGTATATCTTAGTTGCAGCTCCTTCTAGTTGTGGGATGTGGGATGCCGCCTCGACGTGGCCTGACAAGCGGTGCCATGTCCGTGCCCAGGATCCAAACCCTGGGCCGCCGCAGCGGAGCCCACTTGGCCACGGAGCCAGCCCCTAAAATATTTCTTATGTTAAAATCTTTTAAAAATTAAAAATATTTTACAAATTCTTTATGTTGTTTCTAAATTCCCCTCTCAGCCTTTTCTCTTATTGCTCTGATGGTTTATCCATGCTTCTGTTTCAGCCAGTGCAACTGGCTTTTTTGCTGTGCTCTTCTGCATTTGCTCTTTTTTATATATATCATTTCATTCCATATATTTAGGAATTACATTACTTTTAAGAAGTAAGTTTTTTTAAGAAGATTTTTTCAAAAATATTTTTAATAGAATAAAATATAATTTTATCTTACTATTCCTTGAAGATTGGATTGTTTGTTTGTTTCGTTTTTGTTTTTTTGTCAATGGCATCTGGCAGGTAGAAAACATTTGTATCAAGTGAAAACATTTTACTTGAGCCTCCCAGTATTGTCTCACATAGTTGTATTTTAAAAAAATTCATTGTGCATATTTAAAAATTGGGAGATGTCACATAAAAACCAGAATACTTTCTTTTGAAAAATCAGGCGATCTGACCACATTGACCCCATGCTCCTGTATAGCAAGAACGGAATGGGCTCACCCAGTCCCATCCCGCTATCCCCTCACTGCCCAGTCTCCTCCTTTGAGGCTGCTGCCAACTACCCTTTATCCCTGGGCTTGTGATCTGTTTTTCCTTATGTCCAGCCCACTTCACTTACTCACGTTGCCTGCCCTGTGGGCGTTTGAATTCTGGAGATGGTTTAGAGAAGTGGCAGAATCACCAGAAACTCTTTCCAAATCGCAGGTTAGGGAGGTGGGGGAGTGGGGCACATGAAAGAGAGACAGGTCTTTGGAATCATATCAATAAGTTATCCTTCCAGCTAGCTAAAAGCGCCAGGGGGACAAAAGGTACACCACAAAATGTAGTCAACATTTAATAGGAAGAAGTTCTTCAGCTCAGTGTCTTAACAATAAAACATGTAAAAGGGAAAGAGAAAATAGTACAAAGCCCAGAGAAAGCTCAGCTCCAGCTATTAAGAACATCACTCTTCAACGAAGAGTCATGAAAATCTATGTAATTGAGATAAGCATTCGTACATTCCAGACCACTCAGAGGGAAGCAGATTGTGAAAAGACAAATACAATCAAAGCAACCCAAGAACTAAACTCACCATATGCATTTCTCAAAGAAACCTCACAGCAGTTCTCTAGGCCCACAGAGAAGGGGTTCCTACCATCCTTGGCGACAGAGAACAACTTCTCTGCTCATGATTCTTGTCTTTTTTTGCTACCATCTTCTACAGTGTCAGAATCTTCCTCATAAACAGTAAGGGAAGGTGATCTCCCATATCGTTGATAAATTTCTTCATTCTTGGCAATTATCTTTTGCCTATAAAGAAAGAGAAGATGTATCACTGTAGACTCGAAGGGTAGGAAGGGGTGGGAGGTACCTGGGGGAGAGAAACACGACTTCATTCCCTCACGGGAGACAGGGTCACTCATTCCTTGCAATGGTTGTGAATTTACTGAGATATGATATTTGGGTGCCCAAATTCCCATATGAGGAATTTTCTCCTAAATTAACACAATGAATAACTGCCCTTTATTAAAGTGTTGACCAGAATTTATTTCAATTGACACGCAGCTTCAGGTAACAGAATAATTTCTGACCTGAAGCTGATTTCCACAGGTACCAGATGCAGCTGCATCCAAGGGCCAACCGTGGACACATGACCGTCTACACTCTCAGGGGAGATGGGCTGAAAAATAATCCTCAGTCACAGAACTGAATAAACTCAGAGACTCTCAGATAAATCTCCTGTGTAGTTTTGCAAAAAACTAAGACATAGTTAAGGGAGAGGAGTCTAGACACAGCCCAGCACCACTTCAAATGAACGGTCGGACCTCAGCAGGTAACTTCTGTGGCCAGGCTCAGAGGGAACATCTCTGTCCCGAAAATGCCTGTGTCTTGACTTCATCAGGGAATCCCTGGGCTCTTCACCGATTCCCCATGGAAATCCCTCCCATTTTTAAAGATAATGCAGCCATGTCTCTTTGAAAAGCATCCTTTCACCTTAGATGAATGTTTTCTTCGGTCAGGAGTTGTATGGTATATTTAAACTTCTCTTCAGCTTCAGCAAGCTTGGCCTGGAGTTTTTTCTCTAGATTTCCCACCACAGCTTTCTGAAAGACATAAATTGCAATAGCTGTCTTTCCCAAACCAGAGTCTCCCAGAGCAGAGCTGCACGGCAGGGCTGCACCGACCCGGGTTTCTCCCTCAGAGTCCCACCCCGACCCCAGCCAGGACTCACCTCTTTCTGGAGTTCCATCTGGGTTTGGTAGAGGGTTGCGTTAAGTGATTCTAGGATAAGAGCTTGTGTGTGCAACTCTTCCTCTATGACCTATGTAAGAAGAAATTGCTTCAGGACATCATGACAGTGTTTACCCATTTATTCTCTTCTCTGGGGCACTGGGACAAGAATGTGAAGCATTAACTTTAGCTACTCATTCCTGCACCATTCGGGCGCTCTGCCCTGTTAATTCTACCCTCTGTATGTCTTGCCCATCTACAGCCTCCTCTGTCACTCCCCCAGAGCCAGCCCTCAGCAGAGCTCACATTGGTTGCCACAGCAGTTACCAATCATTTATTCATTAAACAAATATTTGTTAAATATCTACTACAGATTCCAACTATATGACATTCCAGAAAAGGCAAAACCATAGAGACAATAAAAAGATCAATGGTTGCCAAGGGCTGGGAAAGGAAGCAAAGGATGAATAGGTGGAGGGCAGAGGATTTTTAGGGCAGAGAAACTATTCTATACGATACTGCAGTGGTGGATAAATGGCATGATGCATTTGACAAAGCCTATAGAATGTACAACACAAAGAGCAAACTAATGTAAATTATGGGCTTCAGTTAAAAATGATGCATCAATATTGGTTCATCAACTGTAACAAATGTACCACTCAAATGCAAGATGTTAATAATGGAGGAAATTGTGTGGGTGACAGGGGAGTATATGGGAAATCTCTGTACTTTTGTGCTTAATTTTTCAGTAAAACTAACACTGCTTTAAAAAATAGTCTGTTAATTAGGAAAAAACCTACTACTGTATTAAGCACCAGGAATATTATGATGAACAATGCAGATATAATTCCTGCTCTTATGGGGATACATTCTAGTGAGAGAAATGTAAATAAAATAAATAAAAGTAAATAAAATAATTAGAATAATAAATTGAAAACAAACCGAGGATGCCGTATAAGAGCAGGGAAGGGATAAGTGTGGGATCTACTTCAGATAGATGCTGAAGAGACTACGACAACGGACCAGATGGGTCTCCACTTTCAGGTGTCAGCCCCATTGAATTCCTACATGTCCTTGGAGCGCTTCTCATGTAAAAAGCATCTTCCCAAGATGTACAAACCGGAGAGGTACCATGACTTACTGCAACTGCATTGTGCAAAGCATTGTACTGGATCATTTTGCATTCTTTCATTTATTTATTCATTCAAAAAATCAATTGCTATTTACTGGATGTCTATGATGTGCCAGGCACTGTTCTAGAAGTTTGGGATTAGTAGTAAAAAAAATAGACAAAAACCCGTGCTTTCACTGAGTTTATCAGGTTAGATGATTATAAGTCTGTGTAGAAAAATAAAATAGGGAAAGGAAGTGCGGGCAGATTGTTGAGCCTTTAAATAGAGTAGCTCCTGAGAAGGCAGCAATTGAGCAAACACCAGAAAGAGGTAAGGAAGTTAGCCATGTGAGTATATGGAAAAGAGATTTCCAGGAACAGAGAATATAAAGTGCAAAGAGCCCAAAGTGGGAGCATCCTGGCCTGTTAAAGAAACAGCAAGAAGTCCAGTGCCACTGGAGTGGTGTGATGGAGGAGAAGAAATAGAGGGAGATGAGGTAGGGGGAAAGAACCACCAGCATGAAGCAGGTGGAACAATCTCTGGGGACAACACAGGACTGGGAATAGATCATATTCCCATCAGTCAGTGTAGAAAAACTCTTCTAATACACAGAGTATTGGGTACACTACTCAGAAGGATGTTATCTCAGTAGTGGGGAAAAATTAGCCCTAAAGACTGCTTTAATTCTGCCTAATAAAGCTTAAAAACAAAGTTTGAAAAGATCAAACTATTTCCAAGTAACTTAACTGAATCCCAGAACAAAGCTCAATGACACTTAAAGGAATACAAAAATATTCAATGCCCAAAAAGGTAAACTTCACCCTGGCTGGCATCCAATCAAAAAATTATCAGGCATGCAAACAAACAAGAAAATATGACCATAAACCAGGAGCAAAATCAATTAATAGAAAGAGACCCAGATGCATCTCAGTGAGAGGTGAGACCTCTCCAGGGACTGAGACATTGGTGGCAGCCATTATGTGATCTAGTACAGGCATACTGACACAGATGCTGGCAGAGCCACTGGAGTTCTTCCCCTGGCCTGTTAGCCCAGGGGTCTACCACACCCACTAGAGCACCAATTTAATCTAGTTCAGCCAGGGCAGGCAGCCCACTCAAGGGACTGGCCCCACCCAACAGCAAGCTCTCAGGCAACTTGTGGGCGAGCATAGGCAGGGTGCCCGGATCCTCTGCAGCCAGGTGAGGGGGTCCACCTCTGTGGGACAGGGCATGCACAAGGAGCAGGTCAAGCATCTAAGGTGTTGGTAGAGCATATGAGGCCTTTGCAGTGGGGTGACTGGGTCTACTTCAGGGGCTTGGGGTATGTGCACAGGGCAGGACTGTGTTGACAATGTGTGTGGTCCTGTGGGCAGTGGGGCTCATTAGCTGCAGAAGACTTATGCGTCTCAAATAGCCATACAAGGGATTGGCCCCACCTCCCAAAGCCTGAAACAATTGGGTGTTCCCATGCCTGGGGCCAGTCCCACTCTCCTGCAATCCTGAGAGAGCTGACAATAGCCTTGCAGGCTGGTGGCCTATAGCAATTGTAAGCCCCTGAGCCTAGGAACCAGCCATGCTGGGGGCCTACTCACTTAACAGAAAAACTGCAACAGGAATGTGCTATTAGACCTTGCAGCCAACTGTGCTGGGGCTCCTCATGCCTGATAAAGTGACTGAAGGGACCATAGCAGCCACATGCAGCTGAGCATTACAACCTGCTGGCCAGAGGGACAGCCTAGTCTCCCTGGGCACCTACAGCAAGAGCAACCCTGTCAAACAGAAGGAAACACGTAGCCCACACAGGGGTCACTCCTGGAACATTTGGAACTGGTGACGAGAGGAAAGCACACTGCTGGGTCTCATAAGACATCTCTTACATTAAGGCCACTCCAAGACCATAAAGTCTCTCCAAGATCGGGAGACTTAGCTGACCTACCTACTATGTAGATATAAGTATAGAGAAAGAAGCAAAATAAGGAGGCAAAGGAATACATTTCAAGTAGGGAACAGGACAAAACCCCAGAAAAAGAGCTAAATGAAACAGATATAAACAATCTACCTGACAAAGAGTTCAAACAAAAAGTCATAAGGATGCTCACTGGTCTTGAGAGAATGGATGAACTCAGTGAGAATGTCAACAAAGAATTGGCAAATATAAAGAACCAATCAGAAATGAAGACTACAATACTGGAAATGAGAAATTCACAAAAGGCATTCAATATCAGAGAAGATAATACAGAAAAATGGATCAGTGAGCTGGATGAAAGGCTAGAGGAAATCGCCCAAGCTGAACAAATAAAAAATAAAAAGAACAACAATAGTCTAAGGGACCTCTGGGACAACATCAAGCACACTAACATTCATATTATAGGTGTCTCAGAAGGAGAAGAGAGAGACAAAGGGGCAGATAATCTATTTGAGGAAATAATAGCTGAAAACTTTCCTAACCTAAGGAGGAAAACACACATCCAGGTACAGGATGCACAGAGAACACCAAACAAGATAAACTCAAAGAAGCCCACACCAAGACACATTATAATTAAAATGTCAAGAATTAAAAATAAAGAGAGAATCCTAAAAGCTGCAAGAGAAAGGCAACAAGTTACATACAAAGGAAAGCCCATAATGCTCTCAGCTGACTTCTCAGCAGAAGCCTTACAGGCTAGAAGGGAATGGCATAATATATTTAAAGTGCTGACAGGAAAAAACCTACGGCCAAGAATATTCTACCCAGCAAGGTTATCATTCAAAATGGAAGGAGAGAGAAAGAGTTTCCCAGATAAGCAAAAATTAAAGGAGTTTATCACCAAGAAACCAGTCTTACAAGAAATGCTAAAGGGACTTATTTAAGTAGGAAAGAGAAGATCACAAATAGGATTAAGAAAAATTATATATATAAAAAAAGCAATAAAATCAATGGTAAAGGCAAAAATACAGTAAAGGTAGCAGATCAATCACCTATGAAGATAATATGAAGTGCAAAAGACAAAAGTACTAAAATTACCTATTTCCATGATAAGAGGGTAACGAATACACACACACAAAGAAAGATATTAGATACGATATCAAAAACATAAAATGTGGGAGGTGGGGTGTAAAGGAGTAGAGCTTTTAGAAAGAGGTCAAACTAAAGAGACCACCAACTCAATATAGATTTCTATATACTTAGGTTATTAAAAATGACCCTCACAGTAATCACAAGCCAGAAACCTATAATAAGTATACAAAAAATTAAGAGAAAGCAACTCAAACACAATACTAAAGAAAGCCATCAAACCACAAGGAAAGAGAGCACGAGAAGAAGAAAGGAACAGAGAAGAGCTACTAAAACACCCAGAAAAAAGTAACAAAATGGCAATAAGTACATACTTATCAATAGCTACTTTAAATGTCAATGGACTGAATGCTCCAATCAAAAGGCATAGGGTGGCTGGTTGGATAAAAAAATAAGACCCATATATTTGCTGCATACAAGAGAAACACTTCAGACCTAAAGACACTCACAAACTGAAAGTGAAGGGATGAAAAAAGATACTTCATGCAAATGGCAATGAAAAGAAAGCTGAGGTAGCAATACTTTTATTAGACAAAATAGACTTTAAAACAAAAACTGTAACAGGAGAAAAGAAGGGCACTACAAAATGATAAAGGGAACAATCCAACAAGAGGATATTACACTTGTAAATATCTAGGCACCCAACATAGGATTACCTAAATATATAAAGAAATTATTAACAGGCATAAAAGGAGCAATAGTTAGTAACACAATAATAGTCAGGAATTTTAACTCTCCACTTACACCAACAGATAGATCATCCAAACAAAAGATCAGTAAGAAAAACCTTGCCCTTAAACAACACATTTGACCAGATAGACTTAGTAGATATATACAGAACATTCCATCCCAAAACTGCAGAATACATATTCTTTTCAAATGCACATGGAACATTCTCCAGGATTGATCAATATTAGGTAACAAAACAAGTCTCAATAAATTTAAGAAGACTGAAATAATACCAAGCATCTTTTCTGACCACAACTGTATGAAACTAGAAATCAACTATAGGAAGAAAATCAGAAAAGACACAAATATGTGGCGATTAAACAAAATGCTACTGAGAAACAATTGGGTCAATGAAGAAATCAAAGGAAAAATAAAAAAAATACCTGGAGACAATGAAAATGAAAATACGACATGCCAAAATTTATGGGATACAGCAAAAGCAGTTCTAAGAGGGAAGTTTAAAGCAACACAGGCCTACCTCAACAAACAAGAAAAATCTCATAAACAATCTAACAGTGCACCTAAAGGAGCTGGAAAAAGAAGAACAAACAAAGCCCAAAATCAGTACATGGAAGGAAATAATAAAAATCAGAGCAGAAATAAATGAAATAGAGATTCAAAAAACAATAGAAAAAATCAATGAAACCAAGAGCTAGTTCTTTGAAAAGATAAACAAAATTGACAAACTTTTAGCCAGACTCACCAAGAAAAAAAGAGAGAAGCCTCAAATAAATAAAATCTGAAATGAAAGAGGAGAAATTACAACAGACACCTCAGAATTACAAAAAGATTATAAGAGAATACTATCAAAAGCTATACACCAACAAACTGGATAATCTAGAAGAAATGGATAAATTCCTAGAATCATACAACCTTCCAAAACTGAATCAAGAAGAAATAGAAATTTGAATAGGCCAGTAAGGAGATTGAAATAGTAACCAAAAACCTCCCCCAAAATAAAAGTCCAGGGCCAGATGGCTTCTCTAGTGAATTCTACCAAACATTCCAAGAAAACTTAATACCTATCCTTCTCAAACTGTTCCAAAAAATTGAAGAGGAGGGGAAACTTCCTAACTCATTCTATGAGGCCAATATTACCCTGATACCAAAACCAGACAAGGACAAGAAAAAAACGAAAATTACAGGCCAATATCACTGATGAACATCGATGCAAAAATCCTCCACAAAACACTAGCAAATCCAATACAACACCTTAAAAAGATCATACACCATGATCAAGTGGGATTTATTCCAGGGGGATGGGATGTTTCAACATCCGCAAATCATTCAACATGATACACCACATCAACAAAATGAGGACTAAAATTCACATGATCTTCTCAACAGATACAGAGGAAGCATTTGACAAGATACAGCATCCATTTATGCTAAAACACTCTGAATAAAATGGGTATAGAAGGAAAGTACTTCAACATAATAAAGGTCATATATGACAAATCCACAGCTAATACCATCCTCAATGGAGAAAAATTGAGAACTACCCCTATAAGAACAGGAACCAGGCAGGAAGCCCACTTTGACCACGTTTATTTAACATAGTGTTGGAAGTCCTAGCCAGAGCAATTAGTCAAGAAAAGGAAATAAAAGGGATCCAAAATGAAAAGGAAGAAGTGAAACTGTCACTATTTGCAGATGACATGATTTTACATAGAGAAAACTCTAAAGGATCCAGTAAAAAACTTTTAGAAATAATAAATGAATAAGGTAAAGTTGCAGGATATAAAACCAAGATATAAAAATCAGTTGCATTTTTATGCACTAACAACGAAGTAGCAAAAAGAGAAATTAAGAATACAATCTCATTTAAAATTGCAACAAAAAGAATAAAATATGTAGGAATAGACTTAACCAAGGAGATGAAAGATCTGCACACTGAAAACCATAAAACATTGTTGAAAGCAAGTGAAGAAGACACAAAGAAATGGAAAGATATTCTGTGCTCTTGGACTGGAAGAATTAACATAGTTAAAAAGTCCATACTTCCTAAAGCAATCTACAGATTCAATGCAATCCCTATCAAAGTTCCAATAACATTTTTCACAGAAATAGAACAAAGAATCCTAAAATTTATATGGAACAACGAAAGACCTTGAAAAGCCAAAGGAATCCTGAGGAAAAAGGACAAAGCTGGAGGTGTCATAGTCACTGATTTCAAAATATACTAGAAAGCTATAGTAATCAAAACAGCATGGTACTGGCACAAAAACAGACACAAAAGTCCATGGAACAGAATCGAGAGCCCAGAAATAAACCCACACATCTATGGACAGCTAATCTTCACCAAGGGAGCCAGGCACATAGAATGGAGAAAAGAAAGTCTCTTCAATAAATGGTGTTGGGAAAACTGAACAGCCACATGCAAAAGAATGAAAGTAGACTATTATCTTATACCATATACAAAAATTCAAAATGGATTAAATACTTGAATGTAAGACCTGAAATCATGAAAGTTCTAGAAGAAAACATAGGCAGTACGCTCTTTGACATCGATCTTAGCAACATATTTTCAAGTACCATGTCTGACCAGGCAAGGGAAACAAAAGAAAACAAAAAACAAAAACAAATGGGACTACATCAAACTAAAGATCGTCTGCACAGCAAAGGGAACCATCAACAATAGGAAAAGACAATCTAACAATTGTGAGAAGATGTTTGCAAACCATATATCTGATAAGGGGTTAATATCCAAAATATATAAAGAACAACAAAAAAACTAACAACCCAATTAAAAGATGGGCAAAAGATCTGAATAGACATTTCTCCAAAGAAGATATGTAGATGACCAACAGACACATGAAAAGATGTTCAACATCATTAACTATCAGGGAAATGCAAATCAGAACTACAATGAGATATCACCTCACTCTGGTCAGAATGGCTATAATTAAGACAGGAAACAACAAGTGTTGGAGAGGATGTGGAGAGAAGGAAACCCTCGTACACTGCTGGTAGGAGTGCAAACTAGTGCAGCCACACTGGAAAACAATATGGAGATTCCTCAAAAAATTAAGAATAGATCTACCATGTGATCCAGCTATTCCACTGCTGGGTATTTATCCAAAGAACATGAAAACATGAACTTGTAAAGATAAATGCACACCTATGTTCATTGCAGCACTATTCACAATAGCCAAGACTTGGAAGCAACCTAAATGCCCACCAAGGGATGAATGGATAAAGAAGATGTGGTATATATATACAATGGAATACTGCTCAGCCATAAGAAACCAAGAAATCTGGCCATTTGTGACAACATGAATGGAGCTTGAGGGTGTTATGCTAACTGAAATAAGTCAGAGGGAGAAAGTCAAATACTGTACGATCTCACTCAGAAGATGAAAGCAGCAAGGAACGATCACAGAGAGGCAGAGATGGGACTGGTGGTTACTGGAGGGCAAGGGGGGAGGGAGGGAGGGTGGAAGGGGTGATTAGGCTCACATGTGTGGTGATGGATGGTAATTAGTCTTTGGGTGGAGAACATGATGTAATTTACACAGAAACCTAAATATAATGATGTACATCTGAAATCTATATAATGTTATAAACCAATGTTACCACAATAAAAAAAAAGAGAGACCCAGAAATGACACAAATGATACGCTTTGTAGACAAGCTCATGGAAGCAGTTATTATGATTCACTGGGTCTACCTTGCTCATTCCTTCACCTTGTAGAATATCGTGGTCGGTGTGCCCAACAGCGCTGAAGCCTTGCCTGGGCTCCTAGATATCATCCCGTACTTTCAGAATGGCTAATCTTTTCCCAAACTTGACCATTCTGGACCCAAATTAAATTCCCAGTGAAAGGAGAAGCACAAGGCAGCTTGTGGGTTTGAACATTTTCCCTTCAGGTGTCTCCCACATGAAAGTGCCATAATTTGTCCCAGAAGAAGAGAGTTCCTTGAGGAGGATGTGGGGGGTGAGTTTTAAGGAGAGTCTTTTTTTTTTTTTTAAAGATTTTATTTTTTTCCTTTTTCTCCCCAAATCCCCCCAGTACATAGTTGTATATTCTTTGTTGTGAGTCCTTCTAGTTGTGGCATGTGGGACGCTGCCTCAGCGTGGTTTGATGAGCAGTGTCATGTCCACGGCCAGGATTCGAACCAACGAAACACTGGGCTGCCTGCAGCGGAACGCGTGAACTTAACCACTCAGCCACGGGGCCAGCCCTAAGGAGAGTCTTGGAGTCAGAGTTTCTGGGGGCAGTATTGTACTTTTCAGAACTTAAAGGGAAGAATCAGGTATTTTGCCATTCAGGGCCCTTCTGTAGTTTGAGACTTACTAGAAATGAAAGGCACTTGACACTGAAGATCACACAGTATATTGCTCATGCATTTGTTCAAATTTGGCTCTAAAAAGGCACCAAGGGCTTCGTTTTATGATAGTTCTAAAATCCTTTTTGACTTCTTGAATCCAGCAAACTCAGCTTTAGGTCTTCCATTTTTTATTGGTTTTAGGAAAATTATCATAGATTCCACTTTATTGAGGGTATATTATTTTACCAACGTACTTGTAAGATGCTAATTCCACAGGAAAAATAAAAAAGTTTACCTCTTTGGTCTTTCTCAGCTCCTCTAATTGCAAGGTGTCCCTTTCATGTTGTTTCAAGAGCTCCTAAAAATAATTTTTTGGGGAAAAGGTCAGCACTGGGGTTCTGGCGCTTCTTTCAGAAAATTAAGAAAGCCAAAATAGGATTCAGGAATATAATATTCACCAAAGTTTAGATATAGGTTTAATGAAGTACATATTACAAACTAATTATATGATGTGTGACGTTAAATAATAAAAATCTTACTCATGTTCAACCTTAGTACATTGACAAATATTTTTTTTCTTTTTTCTTTTTGTAAGGAAGACTCACCCCAAGCTAACATCCATTGGCAATCCTCTTTGTTTTTTTTTTGCTTGAGGAAGATTAGGCCTGAACTAACATCTGTGCCAATCTTCCTCTACTTTATATGTGGGTTGCTGCCACAGCATGGCTGATGAGTGGAGTAGGTCTGCACCTGGGATCCGAACCCAAGAACCTGGGCTGCTGAAGTGAAGAACATGTGGAAATTTAATCACTCAGCCACAGGGCCAGCCCCCACATTGACAAATATTAAAAGAAATTATATTTTCATGAAAGACTTTTCTTGTTAGTGTATAGATTCAACACTGTTAAATACCCAATTCTCCACAGACTGAACTTTATAGTCAATGCAATCCCAGTCAAAATACCAGCAGGCTTTCTTGCCAAGATAATTCTAAAATTTAAATAGAAATACAAAGGATCTAGAAGAGGCAAAACAATCTTGAAAAACAAGAGTAAAGTTGGAAGATTTTCACTCCCTGATTTCAAGCTACAGTAATTAAGACAATGTGTTTTTGACCCAAGTATAGGCAAATAGTTGAATGGAACAGAATAGAGAGTCCCCCGCACTCCCTAAAGACATCAAAGACACCAACGAAACTCACTGGAAAAGGAAAGTTTTTTCAACAAATCATTCTGGAACAACTTGATATCCATATGGAAAAAAATGACCTATGACCTCTACCTAACTCCGTGCACAATGATTACTTAAAATGGATCATAGAATCATAAAAGCTAAAGTTATGAAGTTTTTAAAAAAATAGATATCTTTGTGTCCTTGGAATAGGCAACAATTTCATAGAAAGAACACAAAAAGCTATAATCACAAAAGGGAAAATATTGATAATTTGACTTTGATCAAAATTACAAACTTCTACACATTGAAAGACAACGTGAGCGAAATGCAAAGGCAAACCACAGGCTGGGAGACAGAATTCACAACATATATATCTGACAAAGAACTTGCATCCATTGTATAAAAAGTACTCCTAGACATCAATAACAAAAAGATAAATAAACCAAGATTTTCCAAATGGCAAAAAACTTGAACTGACACTTCACCAAAGAAAACAGAAATGGTCCAATAAGCATATGACAAATTGCCCAACATAACTAGTTATCAAGGAAACTAAAACCATAATGAAATACCATTTCATACCCACTGGCATAGCCAAAATTAAAAGATTGGCAATACTGGTTGCTGTGGTGATATGGAGGAACTGGAATTCTCATATATTAAAGATGCAAGGGTAAAATGGTGCAACTGCTGTGGAAAATAGCTTGGCAATTTCTTGTAAAGTTAAACCTACACCTGCCCAAGGGCCCAGTAACAGCATTCCTAGGTGTTTACCCAAGGGAAACGAAAGCGTGTGTCTACAAAAATCCTTGTACAGGGGTGCTTATAGAAGATTTATTTGTAAAAGACAAAAAATGGGAACAACTCAAACCTCCAAAACCAGGAAAATGGTAAATACATTGTGTGATATTCCTATAAAGGAATACTACTGAGCAATAAAAAAGGAAGAGATGACTGATATGAACAACAAATGGATAAATTTCACAGACATTATATTGAAGGAAGAGAAGTTATACACAAAAGAGCATATACTGTATGATTCCATTTATGTGAAGTTTACAAGCAAGTAAAACTAGTCTATGGTGGTGGGATTTGAAAGAGTGGTTTTCTTGGGGCAGGTTTTGAGGAAGATAGGGTTTAACTGGAAAGGAACACAGAGTGCTTTCTGGGTTGATGAAATGTTCTAGATCTCGATTTGGGTGTTGGTTATACAGATGTAAACATTTTTCAAAACTCCTCCAACCATATACTTCATATCCGTGCATTTTGCTAAGTGTAATTATACCTTAATGAGAGAGAGAGAGAGAGAGAGACAGGGTACCCATTCACAGATTTATAGTCAGCATCACCAGACAGAAAATCAGAGGGAGGACGATGTATCAGATGATCAAATCTCTCCCCACTAGAGGACCTGCTACTTCTATTCAGACGTCTGAGCTCTCCAGACTGCAGGAGCACTAGGCATTCGGCAGAGCACGCCTCATCTCCTCATTATTGTTTTGTTCAACAACATAGTGAATGCTGGAAATGGGCCTTTATTGGTGAAATTAGCAGCTTTTCAATTAGCATGATGGTTACAAATGGGCTCTTAAACATGGAATATTCAAGATATCTAAAATATTTTAGAGTCACTCTCCACTTGGCATGTAAAGGGTGCAAGGATCTAACAAAGCCTGTAGCCTGTGCACTTAGGGATGGATCTAAGACTGGACTCCTAAGTGCTCCTGTGTGCTGCTTAGGAGGAGCCCCGGTTGCCTGATGCTGAGTACCACAGTTAGAGTCCGACCTCTGTACTAACCACCGTGTGTAGCTCTGATGAATCTTTCATGCACTGAAAAGCTCAGAGAGCTGGTGGTGTGACTGCTTGGGACCTGCTTGCTAACACACATCTGTTTAGCAAATGTCCACGTATTCGGTAGGATTCGGCTGAGACCTGCTTTCATTATAACCTGGTATCAGTGTTGAGGTTGTGCAGGAGTGACCAACACGAGTAGCTAACCCTCATTTGCTTAGTTTAGTTTACAACAATGCCCTTTCTCTTCAACTACAAGGATGAAAGGACATTCGGAGACCGGGATTTTGGCAAAATAGGGAATTTCAGGCTCTGTATATGGTTAGCATTTTATTATTTCCTGTTAATTACAATTTTTGTCCCAGTAACCCCGTGGTAAGACTGTCTAGGAAAAAGACAACCAGACAATCAGCCTCCTTGCATGTGTTCCCAGGGCAGCTGGGAAAGGAGGAATATGCCCATGCAGACAAACAGCTCGCCTAATCCCCAGGCGCACCTGGGGGCCGGGCGCCGCACCAAGACTGCACGGCCCACCCCTGAGGCCCTCTGCACTCAGTTACCTCCTTCTCTCGGTTGAAGTTCTCAAAGACGGCACTGTGGGAGTCCTGGATTTTCTTCTTTTCTTCTTCCGACTCTAACTCAAACTTCTTTGTTATGTTATGTTCTGTGGAGGTGAGAAGAAATCACATATCAGTGTAGATGTGGGAAAAACAGAGGCAGAGAGAAAACTAGAGGATCTGAAGATAACAGAAATTCCAGACTGGGTCAAACTCAAGGTCTTACAGCCTCGTGTTCGCCTGACGCTCACCTGGAGATGCTCGAGAGCTGGGTGAACACGGTGGCGGTTCTAATCACATCACCTTCTGGGATTGACCTCTGATGTCTCTGGTTCTTTCCATGTGGTTTACTTTGGATCCGTTGCTTATTATTGTGTCCATTCCCTCTGGTGAAGTAACCACTATGCTTGCTTGGATATCCTTATCTTAAAGCACAGCTCTCAGCTAACGTGACTTTTCCAGCAATAAAATTTATTCTGTACTTAGCCCTGGGGTAGAGGTAAGTTTAACCATTTTGGGAAGCTGCCAGCAGAGCCCCAATACTAAACAGGAGGAAGAGGTGAGGGCTAACACAAACCTCTTCTTGAGCCTCGCAGTGCTGGGGGTGGAGAGGGAGGCAACCCCTGGGCTTGCAGGACAAGTCTGCACTGAGCTACACCATGAGCAGCTAAGGACTGCTCATCCCAGACTGGTTATAACATCTCAACTTAGACTTTGACAACATAGGATGAGTGTAACATGAGTAGCCAGGAGCCTGGGAGATGAGCTGGGCTATCCTGCACCAGGATTCCAGGTCAAGCCTCTAACAGGGGCAGCTCCACCATTCCCCAGTCTTAACTCCAGGGTCCTCATGTTGCCTTCTCACAATCCAGAGTCCCCAGCAGGGAAGGAATGGCCTTGAGGATTAACTTTCCCAGGGAGTATCTGTGTTTAATTGAGTAATTTTGTTAAAACCAATGAAATCTGATATGAACTGGATGAGGGCAGGATGTGGAATAGGTTTAGAGAGGCCCCACTCCTGCCTCCACTAGTCCTCTAGGTAGGGGAGCAGAGGCTCCGTAAATCCCTCTCTCCTTTCTCCATTTACAAAGAAGCTCAGGGGTCACCTATAGAGCACGCTGTGTGATCTAAAGTCTGTGCTGAGCGTGGGAAATATTAAAAATATAGAGCGATATATAAATGTACCAAATCAACATGTTGAATTTTAAACTTGCACAGTTATATGTCAATGATAGCTCAATTACATATAAATATAATCGTATATATAATCAACATACAATCATATATATAATAATCGTCCATATATAGTCATATGTATATATAATCAAACAAGGCTTCCTTTGGAGGGTGTGGGCATATAGAGGCTCACAGTATAGGATTGCATTGCCCTTCCCCAAACAATTGAATACTTGAAACTCTAATTCAGGAATTTTTTTCTGGAACTTTGGGGTCACTGGTGTCCAGATAATAAGTCTACACTCCTACAGATGCCCCAAAACTTGTTGCAGTCCCTGATGGCCAAACATGGAACCAGTGAGTTTTGGAAGGTGCAGGCTCAGACCCCCGGGGCCGAACTTCATAAAAGACTCCATCTTTGTTGTCACGTCCTTGAAAACTCCAGGCACCTTGTATTCAGGAGTCCAGGCATGTGGCCCATCACCCTTACTGAAACCAAGGCTGCCCTCCTCAAGTTGAGACCAAGCTGAATGGCAGTGTTTTGGTGCACCTGTCATCGGAAAGTCAGAAGTTTCCATACTCACTTTGCTTTAGCAGGATCTTTTCCCGCTCCAACTTCTCATCCTTCTCCCATTCTGCCTTCTTCTTTGACCACTTATCTTCCAACTCATCATAAATGCTGTCCTGTGGAGACACAAGACACTATGAAGAGAAGGTTCTTGAGAAAGGACACCTGGAGAGGCCATAAACTCACAGCAGGGCTGGACCCCCAGCACTGCACACCCGCCCACAGCTCTGGGCCCCATGCAGCTTCCCTCACCTGTGACCCTTGCTAGGGGACCACAACACGGGGGCCGAGGAAGGTAACTTCTAGCCCAGCTCGCCTGAGAGCCTGCGAACCCTAAATGTCAAGGGCAAACTGTGCATGGCGTTTGCCCCAGTGGGACTGGGCTTCCTTTGAAGACAGGCAGGGTGCCCCTGAGGGACCCACAGGCCAGCTCCCTCTGAATCAGCAATCACTCAACGGCACATGAACAGGGAAATGCCTAGTAGTTAACTTGAAGACTTAGAAAACAATGGGCTGTTTTTCAGAGAGTGTCCATTTTTCCTCAGCAAGGCTAACTTCCTTTGTAGCTGAGGTTAAATAAGCCTAACACAATGCCAGTCCTGGGGTTTGGCTGGGACCTCATGAGGTGGAACCGCAGGAGGGCAAGGCCCAGGATCTGGCCACAGCCAGTAAGTTCTCGGGACCCTGACCCCCTTGCTCTCCAGGTTAGTAGCAGGATTCACACTGGGCCCAGCATCAGACCTCATTTGTAACTGTGGCCATTTAGAGAGAAGTTCTTGCTCATCATTCTCGAGACTGGTGGGCAGTTTGGTTTCCATAGAGGTCAAAGCTCTGGAGAGGCCCAGCCTGCAGCCAACACGAAGGGCACCTAGGGAACTGAGAGTGCTTACCTGCCCATCACCCTGATGCTTCTCTCAAGCTCCACTCTGTGACGCGCTCCCTGACTCTATCAAGGTACATCGTGGAAAATGAGTTTTGGATACAAGCTCAGAATTGAAATTGTAAGTGGAGAATACAATTTCAGAGGTGGTCCTTTGTTTGCCAAGACTGAATTGTTTCCTGGGGCTCCGGACTTTCAGTGCTAAAACCAGGAAAGTCCCGGCAAACCAGGACTAATTGGTCACCATAGAGGGGGGCTTTCTGCCTCAGCCCTTGCCCTGTCTACTCCCCATCTCTCACTCCCATCCTCCTAGGAAGAAATCATGCCCTAACTCTCTTTCTCTGCACCTCCATCAAATTAGCCGATTAAATGCATGGGTTGTGTTCTGAGATAGCTGGAGACCCCCATGCTCTGCTTTGGGACTGGGGCAGGTACAGACACAGTGATCCAGTCTTTCTGGATAGCAGCTGGGCCAAATGTCTCAAAGGCCTTTTACATGTTTCCTCCTTTTGACTTAGCACTATACAGGAATCAAAGATGTTACAAAATACAGATATTAGTGGCTGTCTTGAGGTAGAGACAGTTCTTTCTTTTTGTTGTTGGGTTTTGTATTGCCATTAAAAAAAAACAAAAAACAATGAGCAGGTGTTACTTTTGTAATCACAAACGTATTTTCCAATGCCCTTCTTTAGGGTCTGGGTGACTGACTCGTCACTCGTGGAAGCCATCACAGTCTGCAGGTTCACTCTTCTCTCCGGGTGCAGCTAGTGCTGCTGAGGTCCAAGGACGCTGGGAATCTCAGGAAATTATTTTCTGGGCAAGGGCTCTAGATTCATCCCAATGTCATCAGCAGGAAGGAGCTTTGCTTCTCTTACTCTCGTAATCTACCAAGGAGCTCCGAATCTTACCTGATACATATAAAACATATTCTTCAAATACTTATACTCCTTTTGCATCTCCTCTGGACAAAAGGAAAACAACAGGGTCATCATTATACCTCTGAAATGCACGTTTTCAAGTTCAACTGTGAGCTTTCCTATATACCTTCCCTACCCCAGACTCAGGCCCTGTACAGTGGAACCGTGTGTGCCTCAGAAATCCCTGTGGAAGCTCATCAGAAATTCAGATGCCTGGACCCCACTCTAAACCCACTGACTCGGGGTCTCAGAGGAGAGGCCCAGCATATGTCCATAATATGATCTGGATGCACATGAAGTCTGAGAACTAACCCCCAGGAGAAACCCATATCTGCAGAAAAAGATGAGCGAAACCTTGCAGCATGCGTCTGCTGCTCTCTTTTTAAACAACATTTCCTAGTGTGCATTGATTTTGAAAACAATACATCTCTTTAGAAAATTCAGAAGTCAGCAAAGTGTAAATATTGTCTTTAAAAAATGTAAGGCAAAAGAAAGGGAGAAGCTTATAGCATTTCTCCTTCTCCCTGTGGAGATCAGTCTATAAACTCACAATTCTGAAGGGTACACTCTCTGCCCTTCCCAAGGGCAGCATAAACAGTGGGCTTAAAGGCCAACACAACCTTTATGGATTACAGGACCATAGGAATCATAGTGTCAGCTGGAATAGAATGAAACACCATCATTTCACAGGTGAGGAAACTTGCTGAATTGCAATAGTGTTATATTTGTAGAACACTGAGATGTACTTTACAAAGTGCCTTCACATTCTTATCCCTCTGATAAAGGCAAGTATTATTGTCCTCAATTCCCAGATGGGGAAACTGAAACTCAAAGAGGTTAAGGGACTTGCTCAGATCCCAAAAGTTGGTCACAGGCCCTTCCATCTTTCAGGCCTAGGAAAGACACTGGTAGACGAGGTTTCCCTCTTCAGTTTCATTCTCCATCACCTTGTCTCCTTGGGCTTTAGGAGGAAACCGTGAAAACCTAGCCATAGCCCATCCATGGCCAGCGGAGTCCCTTGGCCTGAGACCCACATGGTCAGCCTCCCGCCCCTTTACCAGGGTCATTCTCCCCAGTCCCGGTCATACCTAGTTTCTCCTGGGCAGCCAACTTCTCCGCCCTCAAGGCTGCTTTGTAGTTGTTCTCCAACTCAGTGAGCTCTGCTGCGTGGGCCTCTTTGAGCTTCCTGTGGGACCCCGGGGGAAGGCCACAGTCATCAGTGCAAAGAAGTCCAGAGCTGAGCTGTCAGATTTACCCCTTCCCACCTCCCCTCCCTCGCACAGGGGGCAGGCTGCAGGACCCTTGCTCCCTGATGCATTCTCCTGGCATCCATCCAGAAAAGGGTGAGAAGACCGCTGTTTTCACCAACCACTCTTTTGAATAAAGCCAATCAGGGCCATAGACTGCCCTCACAGCACAGTCTTTGCTTATATCTCTCTTGGGAAACCATGGGCTGCATTAGCGCCCCGGATAATTTTAGAGCTCAGGGTCTCTCCAGCCTCCATTCCACTGCTCAAGATGAGCATTAAAATGAAAGGCTATACGGGGGCTGGCCCCATGGCCAAGTGGTTAAGTTTGCACACTCTGCTGCAGGCGGCCCAGTGTTTCGTTGGTTCGAATCCTGGGCGCGGACATGGCACTGCTCATCAAACCACGCTGAGGCAGCGTCCCACATGCCACAACTAGAAGGACCCACAATGAAGAATATACAAATATGTGCTGGGGGGCTTTGGGGAGAAAAAGGAAAAAATAAAGTCTTTAAAAAGAAAATGAAAGGCTATACGAGCCGCCAAACCAGGAAAAGACATGGAGGAACCTTAAATACATATTGGTAAGTGAACAAGGCCAATTTGAAAAGGCTACACACTATATGATTCCAACTATATGACATTCTGGAAAAGGCACAGCTACAGAGACAGTCAAAAGATCGGTTGCCAGGAGTTGGGGGAGGGAGGGGTGAGTGGGGAGAGCACAGTTGATTTTTAGGGCAGTGAAAATACTCGGTATGATAGTATAATGATGGATACATGTCACTGTAAATTAGTCCAACTCACAGAATGTACACCAGGAGTGAACTAGGGACTTTGGGTGTTAATGACATGTCAGCGTAGGTTCATCAGTTGTAACAAATGCACCATGGTGGTGTGGGGTGTCACTGATGGCATAGATTGTAGCGGGGGGGTGGTGTTAGGGGGTGTATGGGAACTCTGTACTTCACGTGCTATTTTACTGTGAGCCTAAAACTGCACTAAAAAATAAAGTCTATTATAAAATAAATGAGTTAATTAATTAAAATTTTTTTTAAAAAAGCAAGTCTGTGACTGAACCAGGAGGACTTCTCTCCCCCAGGATGTCTGGGGCTGCTCTGGTGCCCCACGGGGAGTGAGAAGGGGATTTCGTGGGTTTCTCACCACACACACAGCACACCTCCTCTACTTCCTCATGGTTTGTCTTTGTGGCTTTGCATCCTGCCCCTCCCATGCCTTGTTCCCTTTTTGCCCAGGCCCTGACCTAGCAGCCAGGGAGAGTAGAGGTGAGAAGAGGAACAGGAGGAAGAAGAGGAGGAGGAGGGGAAGGACGAAGACAAGGAGGGAAAGGAGGAGGAGGAAGAGGAAGAGGAGAAGGGGGAGAAAGAGGAGGAGGAAGAGGAGGAGGGGAGAAGGAGGAGGGGGAGAAAAAAGAGAAGGGGAAAAAGAGGAGGAGGAAGAGGAAGAGAAACAGGAGGAGGAGGAGGAAGAGGAGGAGAAGAAGATAGAGGAGGAGGAGAAGGAGGGGGAGGAGGAGGAGGGGAGGATGAGGAGGGGGAGGAGGAGGATGGGGAGGAGGAGGGGGAGGAGGAAGAGGAAGAGGAGGCTGGGTTGAGATAACAGCTGTCTACCACAGAAATCTCCTAGAGAACAAAGAATAGCTCTTCTCAGCAATCAACAAAAAGGGAGATTATAACTGAAATGAAATAATTCGATGAGAAAGTGCAAAACCAGGAATAACCTCTGTGCTACATTTTATTGGCCTCATGTCCAACCCTCTTGCTCTCCAAAGACCAGTGTCTCATTCCCCCAGCCCTCACCACCCAGTTCCGTTTGGCGCTCTCTGAAATCCCAGTGAGCTGAATCCAGCAGGGATGCAGGAGCCTTAGGGCCTTCAGCACAAGAGGGCTTGTGCCAGAAAGCCTACCTGGTCTTGTTCTCAAAGCTCTGCTGCATCTTGGCACAGCGGAGATCCATTTCATGGGAGAGCTGGAAAGAGGCCCGCATTAACAACCAGGACCAAGCACCCTTCCCCACTCCAATCTGCCACTTCTGAGAAGCCTTCCCGCTCACAGGGGACGCCCCGCCCCCCTCCCCCCCGCCAATGTGTGCTCTGCAGTGCCGAGAGCACCTCATTACTGAGGGAACAGAGCAGTTCCTGCCTTGCTCCATGCTGTTTGGCATGTAATCCGTTTACGACATTGGTGCACGGGCACCATCCCTGTCCCTAGCTGGTTTTGTGGGCAGGTCTGGTCTCCTCCGCTTGACTGTAATCTCTTTGTAAGACCCTGCCCTTGGGATTCTCAGATGCATAACTCAATTGAACAATCATTCATTGAGCAGAGATCTTGGCTTAGAAGAGCCAAAGAGGTCTAGGACTCAGACCCTGCCTTCAGGGCACTTAAAATCCAGTGTTACTGAGTCCTCACCAGCAGAGCGGCTGTGTTCCAGCACGCAGGATTTGCTCTCTTCCGGGTGACCCTCATCCTAACACATCAGATCCTCTGGCCAGTGCCTCCAGAGGAATGGACACTTCCAAACCAGTCAGCGCCCACTGCCAGCTGAGACAAGGGGTCAGGGCTTGTCCTTGTCCTTCTCTGACTACACAATGGAACCAGCATGGCTCCCTTCCAAAATGGTCACTCAACAATTTGAGGTGTTCACAGATGGGAGGATTTTAAGGGTCTCAATCAGAGGTTCCTCTGTGGAAACAATCTCTAAGTATGTCTTCAGCAGGGCCAATGCTTCAGGGAGTGAAAATGTGCATTTTGCCTGCTAACCCACCACTGATGAGGTCAGTGATCTCATGCAAATTACTTAACTTCCTGAGCTTCAATTTCCTTTCTATAGAAGGAAACCATAAACCTGGCAGGGCTTTCAGATAAATATAGTAATGAATCAACAGTAAGGGAGGTCTCAGCCTGAGTTATAAGCTGTCACCTCCAGACGCAGATGCATCTGGGGCACATCAGAGGGTGAGGAGCAGGCCTTCCAGGAAGTCAGCCTTCGAAAGTGGGTTTCAATAACAACAGGTCTGGGGTGGGGTTGGGGTGGTTCTGAGCATTGCTCTGGTTTCTCACTCCAGCCCAGGCCAGCAGGCACACCTGTTCCAGGTGGGGATGAAGAGACCATGATAAAACAGATGGTAAAATCTAAAGTAGATGTCACCAAGACCCCCAGGAAACACAAAGAGTGCAAATTAATATCAGCACTGAATAATAATAATAATAATAATAATAATAATAATATCTGAAGGCTTCCGGGCAGCTTTTGAGCAGCACGGGAAGCACTGACCAGGCTGGTCCCTAAGCAAGAGCCTCAGCAACCTCTGAAGCTTAGCTCGCCACCAGGGCCATGGCAGCCTGAAGGGAAATGGCCGGCGCCCCCTCGTGTCGGGAGGACAGGGCATTGAGCACAGCTGAGGGCTGAGGCCCCGGGAGAAGTGGAAATTGAGTTAGGCCTTGAGGAGGGACTCGAGTTCTTGCAATTATAGATGCAGATGGATGCAGAGAGATACTCCTGGGAGTCAGCCCTGATGGCCTAGTGGTTAAAGTTTGGGGCTCTCACCAGTTTGGTGGCCCAGATTTGGTTCCCCAGTGCGGAACCACACCACCCACCTGTCAGTTGCCATGCTGTGGTGGTGGCTCATATAGAAGAATGAGAAGGACTTACAACTAGAATATACAATTAGGTACTGGGGCTTTGGGGAGGAAAAACAAAAAAGGAGAGGAAGATTGGCAACAGATGTTAGCTCAGGGCAAATGTTTCCCAGAAAAAAAAAAAAAAAAAAGAAATACTTCTGGGTGACCATCTTCAGAGCTGTTGCCTGGACAACAGGCCCCCACGAGAAAAGTGCTGGCATCTTGCCTGGCACACAGCAGGTGATCTGAAAATACTGGTCTTTCCCTACCCATAGAGACGTCAGCTAACTCAAGGGTCACTCACCAACTTTTGGGTAGACTGGTGGTCTCTGTTCATTTGCTCTATTATCACTGTCAGCTCTGAGATCTGCTCCTCTAGGTCAACAATGATATCAGTCCTGCGGGATAAGTCACTCTCCAGTCATCCACAGAGCTTCCATTCCAGGCCAGTCAGGCCCCTCCCCGAGCATGACTGGCTCTGGCCTGGTGAGAGCGGGCAGGTTCTGCACTGCTCGCTCATCGTGGGGGTGGGTTGGAGAGGTAGAGGGCTGCTCCGGGAGAAGGAATTTGGCAGTAGGGTGGTTGAGCCTCAGACACGGCCCTTTTGGGTAAGCTAGCCAGAAGTGAGCAGGTGTGGTTTGGTGCCCTATTGAATGGAAGGGAAAGAGGAATATGTCAGAAATCTATCAGGATTTGACCTTGATTTGGTATTAATAGTTGAAACGGCAGAGGGAGAAGTTCAGAGGAATAGGAAATGAGAAGACAGGAGAAGAGGACTGATGCCCACAGTGACCCATAGACAAGGAATGGGCCAGAAAACGACAAAGATGGCATTTCAGAGAGTGACTTTCAGAATAGATACTGGTTTTCCTTGCTTCTGGGTCTGGGGCCTCACCAATGTCTGTAAGATTATTCGGCTCTATTTGGTGGGGCCAGAGCAGACAGGGCGGTGGGCAGTGCTGTGTGCAGTGGGGCAGAGAGGAGGGTCTTGCTTCGAGACGCTGAGAAAACAAGAGAGAGGAGATAGGAGAGGGCACAAAGGTGCGCACAGAAAGTTGACCAACAGGGAACTCTCGTCTTTTGAACACGATCTTCACTATCAGTCGTACTCACGGCTTTCCCAGGGAATGACACAAGCATGAGTTACTATGTTTTATTATGCCACAACTGGTGACAACTTTCTTATGAGCCCAAGAGGTGGTCGTGGGTGCTGGCTTGACTGTGGGTGCACAGCCCACTCCCCTCCAGCAGAGGGCTGTGGAGAGCAGGGCAAAGGAAACAGGCTGACGGTTCCCAGCGGAGGGGAAGACAGGGCCTGGAGTCTGGTTTCTATGGGCCAGGTCAGATCAGGGCCACTCCACAGGACAGCCTCACTCTACCTGCATCCTTCAGCCTTGTACCAAATGAAACCACTGCAAACAGTTTGGTTGTATGCTTTCTACACACTTAAAAATAGGTAGGTGATTGTGTGTGTATGTGTGTGTGTGTTTTCTGTTGTTTTTGATCTTTTAGATTTCTGTCTTGGAAAAATAATTTTCACAGCAAGCTAAAGTCCAAGGAAGAGACACTCACTGGGGAGCCATTGCAATAGTGCAGGCAGGAAGTAACAGCTGGGGAAGGAGAGGGTAAGAATGAGAGATTTAGGAGGTGGAATGAAGGGGATGTGGGGACTGACTTTACATGGCCTTGAAGGACAGAGAGTGGGTGGGGCTTGACTGACAGAGAGGATAGCAGTGTGTTCAACGTGGATGGAGTCAGGCGAGAATCCTGCACGCTGCATCTCCCAGAGGCATGAACTGAGTGGTATTTTTGAACATAGTGAAACAGAGATGCATACTCAGGCCTCCCAGAAACTCTGACTTTACTCTTAATTCTCACCCTCCAAATTCAGACTATTTCACAAATATTTCATCTGTTTATTACCTCCAGCAGCCATTGCTCTCCTTTAGTACAAATTACACTACACCCACTCATTTTCCAGATCCGCTGCCTGACTTGACCTTCATCCTGACTCGAATGGGACTGGAGCAGAGAGGTGGTGCAGCGCGAGCAGGCACAGGGCTGAGGAGTGAAGTGACCTCGCGGCACCCTCAGAGCAGGGACTGGGCGTGGAACATGGGAGCTCCTCCTCGAGGCCAGGCCAGGCCGGGCAGAGAAAGCTCTGAAGAGCTGGATGTTGGTCCGAAGACATTACCTGGAAATTTTGACTTTGTCCATGATCTCTGATTCCAACTGCTTTTTCCTATCAAACATCTCATCTCCCAGGGTGACAGAAATCTGCTCCCTATTCCGAGTGAGGCGGTAGCCAGGGGACACGTTTATCACTTCCTGGGGATCAGGGTGCAAGGTGAGATAATACTGCAGATTTGGAGAGCTGAGACTCCTCCAAATCCTCCACCAGTGCCCCACTCACATCTAAACACGGAGACAAGACACGGGGTTCCGGGCCCAGGGCCCTCGTCTGCCCTCCCCCGGGCCCTACTCCCTTCCTACTTCGGGCCCAGATTCCTCTCCCAAGATCCCATATCACAAGACTCAATTGGCTCCTGCATGTGCCCGTAGGCCTCTCAAGCTCAACATGTGCAAACCTAGCCGTTGATGCCTCACTCCACACTCTGCCCCCGAGCCCTGCCCTCCTCTGCATCCTCCATCGTGGCCAGAGGCCAGGAGCAGCCGGGCATTAGGGAAATCACTCAGGTTTTGGAATTTAGGCACGCCTGAGTTTAAATCCTGGCTCTGCCACCAACCATAGTTATTCAACATCTCTGTGCCTCAGTTTCCTCATCACAAAATGAGGATGATAACTCCTCCTCAAAGGGCTTTTGTAATGAAGAAACAAAATAACCTGAGAAAATGCCTAGCGCAGTTGTGAAAACAAACCAAGGCATTTTAGTCAGTTCCTCTTCTGCCCCCACTAGATGCCAAGTCAGAAATCCCAGCAGGGCTACCAGCCAGCATAGAGCAGGATAAGATTGTACCTTCTAGAGTTGTGCGGACAAGCCCCGCTGCGGCACCAGGGGTCCTGTCACCGTCATCTCCCACAGGGATCTCAGCCTCAAGCTCTCCTCCCCACACCCCTGCCCTGGAATGGCCCAAGGCCACCAGTGACTTTCTCTTTGGCTCTGGCGATCTCTTCCCAGCTGGCCTGTCCCCAGCCTGACTCCCCTAAGGTTCATCATCCTCTCCACCTGGAGGGCTGTCACATTTTTGTTTGTTTGTTAGTTTTTCCTGACTATTACGGGACTGCATGATCCTTATTTAAGGGGAAAAAGAGGCAAATAGATAAAATAGATAAAAACAGAAAGTAGTAAAAAGCACCAATAATATCCCACTAGACAGTGTTTTTCCTAGAATGTGAAGATTACCTGGTCCTATGACTGTGTCAGACCCGCCCAGGCTCCTAGACACCAAAAGGATTAGGCCCAAACTCCTAGGCAGATGTGAGATCCTTCTGGGTGTGTCCCCATCTCTCTCCAGCAGCTCCCAGCCCTGCTCCCCCAGGTGCCTTGACGGTCCCTCCCTCAGCATTTGTGTTTTCCCAAGAGTAGCAGACGGTTTCCTGCATCTGGGCACGAGCTGTACCCTGGCCCACTCTCCTCGCCCTGCACAGAGCGTAGAGAGTGGAGACTAAATGCCTCTCTGGGGTCTGGCTGAGCCAAGGTCAGGACGTGAACCCTCACGGGCACATGTTATATGCAGTCATTACCGCTCCTCCTCATAGGATCATTGCAAAGATTCAATGCAGGAGGTATGTGCAAAAGGCCCATGCCTGCACACAGTAGGTGCTCAATAAAAGTTAATCCCACTGCCCTCTTCCCATTTTTACTCACGCAAGGTGATTTATTGCTCTCCTCTTGTTTTCCGAAGTGGGTTTTCACTCTGCAAGAGAAAGGCATGCTCAGAAAGCAATCAGAGAGTGAAATGAAGTTCAAAGCTTAGGAGCTGCACCCCGATTCCATCACTCATCTGTAAAAACGGACACCACCAGGATGACCTGTGAGCTCCTTTCAGCTCTCGAAATATCTACTTTGGGAAATAGGGAATGTTTAATGGTCCAGGGATCATCGGCAGGCAGGTTGTGATAAAATGGCAGGTGGTAAAAATGTGGGAAATCAACGAGTTGCTAGTCTAACAGTAGAAGAATTCCTACAACAAGTACCAGGAGGCTGGGAGGGAAGGTCCAGAAGGCCCCCCGGGAGCATGGTGCATGGTCTCAAGTGCACAGATTGTTCAGTGACATCTATGCTGTCAGCACAACAGCCTTTCTTATTTGCAGCAGCAATTGGTGTTCTGGGACCTTGAAATTGTCAGTTAAGTGAATTCGGGATAAGCAAAGTGTTACTATTCCGAGATCGTAACTAATTTTTCTTTTCAGGTATAGAAACATGAACACAATATCCAGCGCCCAAATACCCAAAGAGTGTCCTTAAGGGAGCTCGCCTGGAAGGTTGAAAGATTGGAACAAGAGTAACTAGCGTCTGATGAGCTGACAGAATGGTTAGGCCTTGGTGTATGATGTTAGGGCCTCTCCTCTCTGCCTCAACATACACTCACACATGGACGCATACCATCAGGCAGCTGCTGTTAAGACGGACACCTGAAACCCCCTCCAGGAGTTCCATTTTCCCCGCGATCCAAACCACCATATCATTAGGAGTTGTGGAGTTGGTGCCCCGGGTGGGACGGTTTCAGAGTCTGTGGGTAACTCTGAGTGTGGGGAGTGGGATTGGGAGGATTTTCCCTGGTGAGAGCAGTTCCACCTTGGTTAATAACCACCAATTTGGTTCTGATCCCACATCTCCCACCCCCAGTGGGGGCCTCCATAGAGGCACTGAGGACTCTTGAGAAAACCAGGCCAAGAATTTGGCTACCTTAGACGCGACCACCAACTTTTGATTTTAACTTTAACTAGCAAAAAAATGTGTGTAAAAAAATGGGCATGAGTGCATGATATACACTAATAATACGATGGGGCCCACATGGAATTCACGAGAAGCCGTTCAACCATCTAAAGTGCAGCTCAACTCATGCCAACCACATGCTCCCATTCATAAACCTGAAACTCTCCACCATGGTGGTGTGGTTTGCTTTCTCTGAACTCAGGAGAGCCCTGGGCGGGGTGAGGTGGGGAGCCACTGGCTGGCTTGTGTCTCTGAAAAGCTGACTGTGGATTTGAGTTATGTCTTTTTTGCTCTCAGTAAACCTCCTTGAGCCACGGAGACCTTCCACACTCACTTCAGACCTGCCGGAAACATCAGAGTGTAGCTTCACGGGGACCCATTCTGTTGGTTAACTGTGTTTCTCTCCTTGAGAAGTAAAAGGTAAGGTCGATTCAGAATGACTCTCCTTTACACTTTTTGTCCTTGTCAACCTACTAAGATCATTCCAATTACAGAGACAAATTTTGAGACTTTCTCAGTTCAGCAGCCAGAACAGTCCTTTCAAAATGCAAGTTGGGTCATGTCTCTCTTCTTCTCAGAATCCTGATGGCTTCCCATGTTTTATGAGCCAACTTGTGTCCCTCTCAATTTGTATGTTGAAGTCCTAACCCCTGGTTTCTCAGAATGTGACTGGATTTGGAGATTGGGCCTCTGAAGAGGTGAGTAAGTTAAGACAAGGCTGTTAGGACGGGCCCTACTCCAATCTTACCGGTGTCCTCACAAGAGAGACTAGGACACACAGAGACCCCAGGAATGCACATGCGCAAGTGAAGAGGCAGTAAGTGGGCAGCCAGGGGCAAGCCAAGGAGAGTCCTGAGCGGAAACCAGCCCTGCCAGCACCTTGATCTTGGATCCAGCCTCCAGAACTGTGAGAAAACAAATTTCTGTTGCTTAAGCCACCCAGTCTGTGTCTTTTTGTTATGGTGGCCCAAGCAGCTAACACACCATCCCTTTCAGAGTAAAAGCCAGTCCTTACGGCAGCTGGCACACCTCACTGCGTGAGTTTCCTGTTGCTGCTGTTACCAATATTACAAGCTTAGCGGCTTAAAACCAGACCAACTTATTACCACACAGTTCTGGAGGCCAAAGTCTGAAATGGGCTCACGGGCCAAAAATCAAGGTGTTGGCGGGGTTGTGTATTCCTCCGGGAGGCTCTGGGGAGAGTGTTTCCTCGCCTTTTCCAGCTCTGGAAGCTGCCCCTGTTCCTAGTGGCCTTTTCCTCCGTCTTCAAAGCCAACAACTGCATCACTCCATCCTCTGCATCTACTGTCGCTTCTCCTTCTCTGTCATGTCTAAGGACCTTTGTGATCACACTGGGCCCACCTGGATAAACCAGGATAATCCATCCATCCATCTCAAGGTCAGCTGATTAGCAAGCATAATTTCACCTGCAATCTTAACCCCTCCTTGGCAAGTAACAGAACACAGTCACAGTTTCCAGGGATGGGGATGTGGGCATCTTTGGGGGGCATTGTTCTGCTGAGAACACTCATCATCTCTGTCACTTCTCTGAGCTTGTCTCCACCACTCTCTGACCTCCTCCACTCCCCCGACACTGGCCTCCTTGCCTTCCTCGAAAAGGCCACACACGCCAAGCAAGTTCCCACCAGGGCCTCTGTTCTGGCTGTTCCCTCTGCCAGGAGTGTTGCCCTCAGATATCAGTGCGGTCCTGCTGGCCCCTTTACATACAGCCTTGCCCTGATCTCCCTATAAAATAGCACCAAGAGCTCCAGGAGAGCGAGACTTTGCTGTGTTCGCCACTGTTTCCCAACACCTGAAGCAGTGCGTAGCAAATGATCGGTACTCAATAAAGACATAAATGGAATACAAAGATCGTGCAAAGGCCTAAAACTAGGTTACACGTCTAAGCTTATAAAATGTAGGTAAAAATTTTAATTTATGATTAAAAACAGAGTTGCAATCTACAGAAAGTCTTAGACATGGGAAAGTCAACAGCAAAAGGGTGAGTCAGCCCCATAAATACATGGGGGCCTCTTCGCCTGTGACAGGCATTGGGCATTGTGACCTTTTAGGGCAGGAAACAGCTATCAGGGGACCCCAGCTGGGAGCTCGTAGTAGTGACTTTGAAAGCTGTAGGAGCAGAGGGCCACAGAGTCCACATGTAAGATCTGAGGTTTGGGGTAATCACGGTGGCTTCTGGCAATTCTCTGACATCCCTGGCAGCAATTAGTCTAAGTCAGGCAAGGCTGTGAAGGCCCAGGAGGGAGATTCTTTTATGCACGTACCTCAAACTATTCCTGCCCTGTGGACATGAAAATACTTACTTTGGGGCGACAACAGGTTTTGTTGTTGGTTGGACATAATTTTGTTTTTTTGAAGCTGGAGGAAGAGGAGTTAGCCTGAAAGTGAAAAATAAATAACAAAAAAGAGAAAATCGGAAATTCAGAAACCTGTTGTAGCACTCTCAGATTAGGTGCACCCCCACGGTGACCCCAAACTGGAATATGTGGTCTGACACCCAGAACCTTTAAAATCAGGACAGTTTTGGGAGCCTCAGGCAGAAGCCTTGGCACTTGTTCACTGTCCCAGGGGGTGCCCAGGTTGGCAGCACAGCTCGCCCCCCAGTTCCCAAAGCTCTTCGTCCCACAGGAGGGGCAGCTGCCATGGGCCCTTCGGCCGGAGCCCCCTTCCTTTCTGCGCTAACTCGGAGACTCGCTCATTCACCACGACACCAGCCTCGCAGGCCCAGCCAGAGCCATGTGCAGCCTGCAGGCCAGGCAACGCCCTCTGGCCCTCTTGGGACTTGCTGCCAAGTTGACTGTTTGGAAATACTGTGAGAGAAAGAAGGCTGCAAATGGGACCCAGGCCCCTAGCTCCCGCCCTCCCAGACAATGCTCACTTGGGCTTCCCTGTGGAGCTCTTGCTTAGTGGCTGAGGGGTCTTGATTAGCTTCCGTGGCCCTGAGCTCCAGGGGTCCCAGCAGGTGCAGTAGATGAGAGGGTTGGGGTCCATGGCAAGAGGTCAGGGGCAGTCTTGGCTGCTAGGTCAGGAGGCCCTTGCTGAAAGGGGAAAATGACAGCAGACAGTTACACATTCAGAGTCAAAGCAAAAGCTTAGAGACAGGTTGGGAAGGACCCAGGGACAGCCCAAAGCACAGACAGTAGATTCTGGAAGCTGTCGCTCTGGTGCAGGGTCTGGACTACAGAATGACACCTCATCCTTGCCATCCAGTAGGCTTGACTTGAAAGCACTTTAAAACTGGCCATAATTGAGTGCTTACGGTGAGCCAGGTACACAGTAAGTAACCATGTATTGTTATCCCGATTTCACAGATGAGGACACTGGGGCTCAGAGAGGCCACAGAGGAGCAAGTTGCAGAACTGGGAGCAAGCATAAATCTACCAGCTCCTAAGCCCGTGCTCTTCCTTCAGGTCACCCTAGCTCTCACTGAAGTCAAGAGAAGTCCCTCCTGCACAGAACTTTCTGGAAAATTGCTCTGTTACTCAAATTACAGCGCAAGTGAATTTCCTGCCTGAACTACAGTCAAAACTCTTCCTTGCTGGCTCCACAAAAGAAACCCCCCCCCCCCCCAAAATCCCTCTTTTAAAGGTTTGCATGAAAGACAACTATCAGATAAAGGTGGAGGCTTGATCACACGTATTTATCTTCTTTCTTTTGTAGAACCTCACTAAAATGAGAGCACAGGATTAAAAGAGGCTTAATTCCCTAAGAACAAAGAGAATGGGAGAGGAGACAATCTTGCACAAGGGATGTCAATCCATGTTTGGCACCATGAGTCCCTCACTTAGCCGACATGCCTGCAAAGGGGGTACAAACCAGAAGGAGCCAATTCCACACAAAAGGTCCCCAAAGACTCAGGGCTTGGAACCAGTAGGTTATCTGATGATGCTGATAGGCATTTGACAGATCTGTTGGAGCCTGTGGCAGGTGGAATAATGTCCTTCCCCCCGAAAACGTGTCCACATTCCACTGCCTGGAACCTGTGAATATGTTACCTTACCCGCCAAAAGCAGCTTTGCAGCTGTGACTAAGTTAAGGATCTTGAGAAGGGAGATTAGCTGGATTTTCCATGCGGGCCCAAGGTAATCACAAGCATCCTTATAGGAAGGTGCAAACGTCAGAGTCGGAGGAGAAGATGGTCAGGTAGGAGTGACGGAGGAAGAGGCCATGAGCCAAGGGATGTGGGCAGCCTCTAGGAGCTGGGAAAGGCTGGGAAGTGATTCTCCCTGGAGCCCCCAGAAGGACAAATCCTGCCTACACCTTATTGCAGCCCAGCCAGACCCACTTCCGACTCTGACCTCAGAACTGTTAGGTAATAAGTTGGTGTTGTTGTAAGGTACTAAATTTGTGGTTATTTCTTACGGAGCATTTATAATAGGAAACAGAGTATTTGGGGAAAAATTAGCAATAGAAACATCAGAAAATAAAAATTGCATAATTACTCCAGGTTAAAAAATATTGTATAAGAAAGTAAACGTAATCATAGTAAGGTGCACACTCATATATGTCAATGTAAACACTTAGTAGTAATTTAACCAAAAAGCGAATTGTGTCTACACCGGAAACCTGGGAGGCGGGGAGGGGAATGGAGGGAGGACGTATAAGGGCTATGTCCTCGTCTACCATCCCAGGAAGTCAAGAGAGACTGTCTAAAACTGAAAAATCAACAAATGGAGTAGAGGCAAATTATTTAGAAGTATGAAGTTAAATTCCAAAAAAAGTAGCTAAAGGGGTTGAAAATAATCGCCTCTAGGGAGCTCGCCGAGGAGAACTGACAAGTGAGGAGGGGTGGGGCAGAAATTGTGACTTTTCACCAATGAATTTTTAACACAGTCTGATTTTTAAACAATGTCTGTGGATTACCTGATAAAAAATAATGCCAAAAAAATGTTATGAGAACCAATAGACCAACAAAAGCATTATAATGACAGCAGATTAAACTCAAAATTTTAAGTCAGTGACTGGCTCCCAATAATACACTGGAACAAATGTGCTTAAGAATCAGCTGAAAAACGAAACAAACCTTCTTCTGTAACATGACTGAGGCTTGAGAAACCCAGTTATGAGGTCTAACGACATTTAGAGCCAAAGGGGATTTTAACATTGAATCCGTTTTTCAGCTGAGGAAACTGAGGCTCAAAGACGTGAAGTGACTCGGGGCCGCCTGTAGCTGCTCAGCGGACAGCAGAGCACTTGCTGGCTCCGCTGTGAGTCCGCACCAGGTGCTGGGAGGGTCTGAGCACCCACCTGCCCGTGCCCTCAGGGAGCCGGCAGCCAGTAGGACAGCCGTCAGAAAGGGAGCTGAGGGAGCTGCGCAGCCAGGGCAGGAGACCCGGCCTTGGAAGAAAGACGACGTGTGCAGGCGGAGGCAGGTGGAGGCAGGTGCGGGAGGCCCTGGGTCCGAGGGCTGGGCCCAGGGTGCCATGTGGAGTAGAGGTCAGGACTAGACAGGAGGCCAGCATACTGGGTAAATAGCTAAGGCGACAACTGCCCCGCTGTGTTGGGGGTCCAGTCAGATCTCAGGGGGATGAGGTGAGGGAAGCAGGTGGGATGGAGCAACCCAGGTGAGGAGACAATGTCACAGGGCCTAGAATTCGGGTACGAATCTGAAAGGAGGCTGCAGCAGTAGCAAGACAGCAGGTTTGCTTCTGCCTGGGACCGTGTATCTGCTTCCTGTGAGGACAGGGGCCCATCCTGAACTTGGGGTGTTAGCAGGTGTCCCTGGGGTGGGAAGTGAGAGGCTGGGGCAGGCCGTCCCCCAGCAGGTGTCTCCCCTATTCCTTTTCTTGCCCAACTGGACGGTGGGTTCTTGAAGGCCAGGCCTCCACCATCTGTGCCCCCCACGGAGCCTGGCAAGGGGAGTTGTCCACAATGGGTATTATATTTTTTTCCTGAGTAATAAACCAGGTGCCTGCAACCACAGGGACCAGCTCAACAAGGAGAAAAGATACCCGTAGGCAAAACTGCAAAAATATGGCTGTCATTACGATAGTATAGATAATATTAACAATTAGAATCAAAAACCCAAAATGCAGGGGCTGGCCCCGCGGCCGAGTGGTTAAGTTTGCGCGCTCTGCTGCAGGCGGCCCAGTGTTTCATTGGTTCGAATCCTGGGCGCGGACATGGCACTGCTCATCAAACCACGCTGAGGCAGCGTCCCACATGCCACAACTAGAAGGACCCACAACGAAGAATATACAACTATGTACCGGGGGGCTTTGGGGAGAAAAAGGAAAAAAATAAAATCTTTAAAAAAAAAACCCCAAAATGCACAGTAAATTATGGCACAACCAATCAGAGGAGCAGTACACGGATTTTAATTGAGCACTTTAAAGCCTGTGGAAACATGAAGAAATGCTTATGAATAAAGATATAAAATGGTATGTATGCAATGCACACAATTATGTAAAAGCATGTACCTATATGGACAAGGGTTAGAAAAGAATATAATGAAAATTGGACCATAAAATCAGGATTATGATTTTTTTATTTCTCTGTAACATTCTTTACTAAAATTTTCCTTGGGCTTTGGAATCAGATGGCCCTGACTTTGCTCAGAGGCTCTGCTACTTATCAGCTATGGGACCTTGAGAAATTTACTCTTACTTTTCTGAGTCAGTTTCCTCTGCAAAACGGGGATGTGGGTGTTCACGCCTCCTGGACTGCCGTGCACAGAAACGAGACCGCCTCAGGAGAGCTCTTGGCACAGTGCCTTGTACACATTAACTTCTCAAGAACTGGTAACTGAGTTCAAGGACATTATGAGCCCCAGGGGTATTTTGTATACAGAAGCTTTTATTTCTAATTTCTTTAGGAGAATATGTTTATTTGTGTGTGTGTTAAATTGACTTAGGCTCATTGTAAAGAAAATCATAACACAGAAAAGCCTAAGGAAGCAAAAATTATCCAAAATAAACACCTAGAGATGACCACTGAAAATATTTTGTTAATGTCCTCTAGAGTTCCCTCTAGTCTGAAGAAACAGATTTATATAATTTTCTGTAAAAGGGACAAACTATACTTACATTCTAGACATGCTTTTTCTCAACAACGTCGTGCGCTTCTTTTAATGTCAGTAAGGACAGATATAGCATCATTTTTTAAACAACTTTACTGTGGAGAAATTTTTTAAATGTACAAAAATAAAGAAAACAGTACAAAGAACTCACCCATCACCTAGCTCCTACAATTAGCAACTTGTGGATAATCTCATTTATCTGTACCCAGCTCACTCCTCCAACACCAGATTATTTCAGAGCAAATTTGGTCGTTCTTTTTCGTTCCTGTTATGAACAATGCTTTGGTGTATATTCTTTTGTTCTTAAAGAGTAAAGGCCTCTCCCTCCCAACCCCCAAGGCGATGGTACTCAAAATATTTAACTACCAGTAAGACAAGGCTATTGAACAATCAGAATAGACATGGGCCACGGGGCTGGAACAGGGCCCCGGGGGACCCCACTCCTACCCCCGGGCCAGGCATTAACCCCTTAGTTGCTGAATTATGAGGAGGCCTGAGGGTGCCAGGGGAGGAATTGGGGTGACCAAAGTGGCAGGGGGGACATTTGAGGGTCCTTGGATGATGTATCCAGACAACCAGTATAGCAGCATTTCAATAACCGGGCATCAACCCTCTGCTTCCAGTACTGTCCTAAGAGGGAAGCACTGTTAACAGTTTCCTGGGGTATCCTTCCAGAAGAGTTCTATGAATATATATGTATATAATCTTTAAAAATGTTTACATGAATGAGGCATACTTTACCCACTGTGCCGTGCCTCGCTCTTTTTACATAACAGGACAGCTAGTACATATTTCTGTATTGGCACAGATGGATCTACTGCATTCACAGAGGCTTGATGTTGCCTGTATGGCTCTAAGAATATAGAGGTGTGTGTGAGCATGCACACGTGTGTGATTTAGGATCCTTTCTCCCCGTTCTTTTCCTTTTTTGCATCTTTCTCTGATCATTTTACCTGAGGCTCACTGGACCAAATGTGCCAATTGGTGACACTGTAGTCACCAGTGAGCCAGCTGAGCCTTCGGAAAGGTCACTGGTTAGCATTAATAACCAGAAGAAAAAATTATATAAAACATCTTTTCCTAAGAGCTTACCTTGGACTTCCCAAAGATTTGTTTTTCCCATGTGGTTCCTCTCCAAGTCAAGAGTCTTAAAGACACCACAATGTTATGGAGAAACTGTTTCCCATGAACACAGAATCAGAATTCATTTTAGGCCAAATCCAGAGGTTCAAGAACCCGAGACTTGAGTGGTCATTCCCAGACCTTAGTGGTTGTTGAAATCCAAAGCAAAACTCCACAGCCTGTGGAGTGACAGGCTCTCAGGGAATCCAGTCAAAGGCTTTCACAAAGGCTGAGGTGGCATGAGCACGAATTTCCCTCGTAAAGACAATCCAGTCTGAGTCTTTCAATATGGCAATGAAGTCAAACTAGAGGAGAAAGTCACCCCTTGCTTCAGACTCTCTTGACTCAGGCCTTCAGTGGCGAGGTTTGTCTCTGGGAGATGGCAAGAGAAGGTTTGTTTCTCTTGTTACTATGGAAACAGAATAGCACACCTCATTGGCTCAGGCACTCTCCTCTTAAAGGGAGAAGGCTGGAGAAGCAGCCGGTAAGCAATTCTCGAAGGCACAAGACAAAAGACGCTGAAGATGTACTTTCAGAGGAAATAGAATTAAACAGTGCTCCTAGGCTTAATCGGCCTATGGCAGAAGTTGCCAGACAGGATCTGTGATGGATGTTTAAGTTCCTCTTGTCATTGGCTCACGGAAACCTAAAACTCCAAAGCAGGCACTTTCTTCCCTGAATAGAAGGGTTCAAAATCCATAAAAGTACACATCCCCCAGAACAGGAGTCTTTTTCAGTTGCCAATGGGTTCAGTTTTTTTTTCCCCTTAAATAAAGATGCTTTTGCTCATTATAGAAAAAAAAACCAACTAGCTTCTTAGACCAGTGGCTTTCATTTTTTTTATTGCAAGTCATTATAAGAAATATATTTTACACATTTGAGAATAAAAAGTTGCTTGAAATAATAACCTTATTATATACTACTCTCATCTGTTTCTTTTTCTTTATTTTAAAATCAAAGCTGATTACAAATCCACTTGATTGCTTTCAGGATCCATTGATGAGTCACAAACCACAGTTTACAAAACATTGCTGTAAGTTCAACTCCACACTTGCTCTCTATTTTGTGCCAGGCGCTGTTGTGAGGTGTGGGCTAGAGCTCAGTTCCTGTGCTCCGAGGAGCTTAGAGACTAGTGAGGAAACAGACAATTAGCAAGTTCAATAAAAGCACAATGAAGCTTACATTAAGGGCCTCACCAAATGCAGGGGGAATGTATAGCAGATATTTCTCTTCCAGTTTAATGAGTTAGGCAACAGTTTTAATCAGAGAAGAGATCTGACTAGCTTTGCATATTAGAAAGATCATCCTAACTACAACGTCGATTGGAGGGGCCAAGACAGGAGGCAGGGAAACCAGTTAGGGGTCTGCGGCAGTGGTCAAATGGGACATTATGGTGGCCTCAACTAAGGGAGAAGCAGTGGAGATGGAGAGAAGAGGCAACAGGACTGGGTAATTGCTTGGATGTCAGGGAAAAGGAGGAGGTGATGAGGATGCCTGGGTTTCTAGCTCAAGCAACTGAGTAGATGGCAGTTGCATTTATTGAGATGGGAAAGTCTGGGATAAACAGGCTCAGGGGAGCAGATCATGACTTCAGGCTTGGGCACGTTGAGTTTGACCTGCCAGGGAGTCATACAAGTGGTGATGTCTATTCCAGAATTTGTTAAATGTTTGGGGAGTTTAAAAGAAGAGTCTAGGCTGGAACATTTTAGGAGTCTTCGCAGTAGATAGTACTTAAAGCCAAGGGAGTGGATAAGATCACACGAGGAAAGGGTGTTGCATAAGAAGAGGGTCAGAGCAGAGCCCTGGGAATACCAGTATTTACAGTATTTCTCAAAGTGTGCGTCATGTGTTAGTTAAAATATGTACAACTATCACTTAACTGAAAGTGGCTAAAATCAAAGAAGTTCATTAATTTCATGAAATGCAAAGTCTGGAGATAATGCTAACAGAGTTGAAGCAAAAACTCAGCCATGTCATTGGGGAACTGGGTTCTTTCCATCTTTCTGTCATGTCAGCCTCAGATGTCCAGTGAGGGGAGCCTCGTGGTTGCGCTACGGTGGCCACAACTCCAAGCACATGAGCAGGCTGCATGGAGACAAGACTTCAAAAGCTAAAAGGGAGGGAAAGAAGTTACAAAAAGAGGACAATGGATAGAATTGACTAGTCATCCAGTCAAATCCATCTCCATCTAGAGATCGGATACTTACTTCAAGTCTGTTTATTGTGTGAAATTGTATATTTAAATATTTTCTTATGATTTAAAAGAAGCAGGATTTGGGTCTCATGTGGAGAGTGGCTAAAAACAAAGAGACAAAGGAAGCGGGGCCTGAAGGAACACCCTGGCCACTTGACTTGGCCAAGGCTTAGTATCAATTACCACTACTCTGGAATTTTTCCTCTCCTCTTTTTAGACATGCGTACAACTTTGTCAGCTCTAAAACAGCAGAGCGGAAGGAAATGAAGGCTTGTAGGAGTTACGTATTAATTGCCCATCTCTTTGATTGAATTTAGGGAAACTTTGGGATTGCATAAACAGCTCTTTCCAAAGACCCAAGGAGGGGCCGATGCTACTAACATCCTCAGTAACTTTCCCCAAAGCAATGTGCCTTAGTATTTGGAATGGAGGTGGAGGAGGCCAGAATACCAATAGCATAACAAAGTAAGTTGAATAAATGAATGAAACTGTGACATAACAATTCAGCTCTTGTATCAAAATTAGTCTGCACCTCGGCTGGGAAGTGGGCACACCTCGTGTGATGCTGCAGCCCTCGGGATGTGGCAAATGTGATCAGCCCCAGCACTGAGAGGCTTTCCATTTGTGGCTCTGTGAGAACACTCTCCATGCAGAAGAGTGTCTCTTCTCATTGTCTCCGAGTTCCTTAATTCCCTTTGATCATTTCTTGTCTTTCAAGATCCGACCATCGGGTGCTATACTAAGTCCCACTGACTTATTCAGCTGTTCCCAAATGGCCCCTTGCCAGGGAGCCACAAGAATGATGGGAGAGCCTGCAGTGGCACCCTCACACCTAGAAAGAGGGGCCACTGCACTGAGCCCTGGGCTCTGCCTAGCACAGGCATTCAAAAACTCGAGTTTATTAACAAACATGTGCTTGATCTGGAGCTCAGCTCTGGAACAGCAGGACCTGAAACCCTAAACATCTGCTCTCATCATTAACATCATGCAGGCCCCAGGAGAATGCTTCTCCACGTCTCTGGCCCTTTATCTTCAAAATAAAAGATGACCGTGTCAAATGCAAGGGAGGTTTGTGGGTCGCGCTGCTGGTAAGATCAGAGACAGACCCAGCTTTGGAATGCATGGTGGGCAGGGGCAGCAGCAGTGAGGTTGAGAGGAAAGGTAACTTCTAAAAAAAAAATAGCATGATTGCAACACATTTACACATAATGAAATACTGTTTTCCAGTGGTGCTGAGTATCTGCTTTTTGCTTTTCATTTTTTAATTTGTAATTCCACCGGTACTCATATATTGGAGTGGTACTTGCAAGAACTGCATATGGTAGCTGAAGAACATTTAGCAATATGAATTCTGATTTTCTTTAAATTTATATACACATAGGTTGTAGGGGAGGAAGAAATATTCCTTTGCCCTCTAGGTTCTTCTGGCTGGTATAACAATTGAGTTGACATGAGACACAGTAACAGAAAATCAAACAAATTAAATAACATGTATACGTGGGAGAAACCCAGGAAAACTGAGTAAATTGCCAAAATGGCCGAAGCCACCACCTAAACTACTATCTTTAGCTAAAGACCAAGAAGGATGTTGGAAGTAGTGGTTTGGGACTTCAAACAGAAGAAAGATTATTCACGTGGAGATGGAAAAGCAAATGTTTGGTAAACAAACATTTGCCATGCCTTGCAAAGACAATGAGACATGGAGGGGATTTTGATCAAACGGGCCTTGCTAGGTTCCTGTCTATCACACCTAGTTCATATTATACTATAATCAACTATGGTGATAGCTCCTTCCTGAAATAGGCCTTCTGTCTTAAATTATTTTACGCACTTAGGAGGGAGGTCAAAGTTTCTTCCTGAATCTTTTGTTCTTAAAAACAATCAATCCAAAGAGACACACTTTAGGGTGGAAAATTCTGATCCCCTACAAGGTCTAGAAGGAGTGAATGAAGCATGGTGCCAATTCTTCAAATTATTGTATGACCTAGAGATTGCTTTGAGAGGTGGTCAAACAGCCATGTGAGTGGTAGTGATTTATATGAAATTAAAATAACTTTCTAAAATTTCTGGCCCATTGCTGTAATGTTTGCTTGCTTTTTTAACAACTTAGTGATTTTGCTGAGAAGGCAAGAAAAACAAACTTTATGGAATAACTTTGGTCTTTACACATTTGGCTCATATGTATTTTTCTCTAACATCTCACATCACCTTTGGTGTGTTTTACTCATACTTTCTCACACTGAAGAATAAAACACTTCATGCTAATGTGGGCAACACTATCTGCCAGCCAACAGTTGTATTTTGGCATCTTTAACAAACTTGCACAGCATCATTTGAAAATTTTGTGGCATCTTGGCCCTTAGTTCATAAAAACTAATGAAAAACAGAAAAACAAAACTGATACTAGTATAACTCAAACTTAATGAAATGAAAACAAAGATGCAAGTTAACAGAATGCAGAAAGCCTCAAGTCTTTACCCTCATCAGAAGGGTTTTGGACTTAAACACATCTCCTGATAATCATGTGTGAAAGACAACACAATTAAAGATGCTAGGAATATCACTAAATTTCATGTCAAAGAAATAGAGGCTCATATTTCATTTATTTCTCACAAGGTGCTAATTCTAAATGGATATTAAATGAGTTTTTAAAAAAACACAGCAATTAAATTATGATGGAGATGAGAGAACATCAAAGAACGTTTTCTACTAGAGTCCAGCAATTTTCAAATTTCGTTTCTTGGAAACATCGACAGTCAAGAATACCAACAGCATATTGTGGACTCTAGGAAAAGAATTGCTTCACACTTCCGGAATCTTTTCACATTAAAGGTCTACCTATCAACGACTCCAGATTTTAATTTTTGCTGGTGTTACTTTGCTAAGGAAACAATATGGCATATATAGACAATCTGTCTATTCTACTTTAAAAAAATATCTAAGAAAATACAATAAGATCTGTTCACAACTTATGACTATTGTTAGTTTGGCAAACAGAGGTTGTTTTCTGTACCAAAAACAGCATAATGGAAAGGAAAGACAATGGAGTATTATCTGCGAAAAGAACTGGGACAAAAACACGGGAGACAAACGAAAACTTATGAAGAGACTCAGGGTTTATTATCTGATTTACATTTGACAAAGCAAAGGCAGGTGCACAAAGGGCTGTTTGACAGAGTTGAGCCCAGATGTCCAACAGCAGTACTTCCCCGGCCACCCCAGCAGGCACTCACGCTGCTCCTAGGAGCTGTGCTCTGCAGCCAACCACTCTGGGTAGATACCTGGAGCGTCGCACCTGGAGTACACGCATCTGATGTCAAAGGAGTGGACCATTAAACACTAAGAGCTCTAGTTGCAGACGTCGAGCCAACGTTAGCAACCAACAAGAACTAATCAAGTACTAGAGAGGTCAGAAAAATAACAGGCTTGGAATAGGATATAAAATACACCATTAATAGAGAACAGGCTCTTGTTGAGAGCTGCCTCTAACTTGTTTCTTCCCTTTGCCAAAGTCTGCTCGTTCATGTCAAATCAAGGACACATAGTACAAAACTTTTTAAAAACCTACTTTAACAATGGTCATTAACTTCTCCCTAAGACCCACACCTAAGGCTATTTATGTAAGATTTGGGATCATCATAATTCATGGAAATTTTTAATTCTGAGCTCATGAAGGTATCCCTCCTACTAGATAATAGGATACTCAGAAATACCTGAGGTATAATCAGTGAGAACCTTCCTGAAGGAGAAAAAAGACAGATTGGAGTTTCCTATACTGGCATAAAAGTACACACGCAGTTATACAGAAGAACTAAAATGTGAACTATACTAATGCATACCAGATAAATCGAGGAGGAACTTGCTACAAGGCTCCAGTTCTTCTCATTATACTTTGCACACAATTTTGTTGTAATAGAGATTCTCAGGCTGTACCAAAAATGATTTTAGGTGGAAACTTCAAAAACAGCAAAACCCAATTTCAAAACAGACTTCATTTCTAGAGACAAGCATGCACCAGTATACAATTATCATGTTTCTGGTGGAACAACAACATCAATCTAATTTTCAAAAACCTAAGTATGGTTCTCTTTCATCTGACGTGCTTAGGCGGCTGTGAATATGCCCTTGCCTTGCCTCCTAAATGATCATTTTAACATCGGTTATAAAAAAGTATACTAATTATATAGAACACTCCAAAATCTAGATTAATTTATAGCTATTTACATAATATAAAAAAACCATAAATCTGATAATTTAACACTTTGTACTACTCTCTGGTCCTACATTTTCCTACTTCCTGATGTGGCAAGAGGAAGATTACTTTCTTTGAGAATAAATAAAAAGCTTTAGAATTAGCTAAAATAAGCACCCAGAGTTACTTTATGAAGTAGAATCTCAAATACTATTTTTTAAAACGTGAACTGGAATATTCTGAAAATTTAAACATCAGGAATTCTTCTGGTTAATGCCTGCCACAATCAGGGACACTTACTCTGACTCGTGGACCAGCTAGAATGCTTTCTGAACATGCCTGTGTACGGCCTGCTGACCTCAGCACGACTGAGCAAGGAGAGAGAATGGGGAGAGGACACTTCCACTTTTTGTTTTTAAGAAATTTATTTAGAAAAATTTTATTGAAAGATTCTAAAAAGCACGGAAAACTCACATTTTCTTGCCATTGCATGCATGTTGGTTTTTCTACCCTTTTGAGCACAAAGCTCTTCACATAGGAGAGGCACCTCAAGAAGAGAGGAAGGACCCTTCTCTGGCCTGGAATAGGTGTATGAATGGGAGCCAAATGTGCAAGATTCATCAAGAATTTTTCAGAAAATTGCCTTTCAGTTAAGTTAGAACAAAGGAGCAAAACACTTGCAAATTAAGCACAGAAAAAAACGTAATATGTCTCTCATTTTCAAAAACAAAATAATTAGCCCCCCCCCCCCCCATTGTCTCTCCATCATGCCTTTCATATAATGGTATTTCTTTCTGAACTGTACGGCCTAGATAAAGCCACGTCATCTGATGAGGAGCAGACCTTGATCAGCAACACTCAAAAAACAGATCTGTTTCTTCCCGATTCACAGCCTTGCATCACACAGCTAAATGCTGAAACCTAATCCTTGAGTTTTACTTTGACATTTCGCATAGTTTGTAAAAAAAAAAAAAAAAAAAAAAAAAAAACCCCAGAGAAAAAGCAAAAGCTTTCACTCTCCCATTAAAAAGTTTGTTCTCTAATTCTACAGATATCAAGAAAAAGGCAGATGTTTTTTAATTTTATTTTGTGTTTAAAAAAACTACAATCTCAAAGCAAGCACCTGGGTTTTACTTCAGCTTATAATTTAATGTGCCTGAGAATTTTTGTGCAAATACATGTCATCTTTCATTAAAAATATGCATAGCATATCTTGGAAAAAGTTTAGTTACAACTAACTTTCCTTACAAAAAAACTTACAGACATAAATACACAACATTCCCTAATTCCTATGATTGCACTTCTGGTTGAATCCCTTCCAGCCTCCATGGAAATTTGAAAGACGTAATTATGTTCAAACGCATTGGCCACTGCACTTATTCAGAAGAAATATTCTGAAAACAAGTTTCCTTGGTTCCAATTTACCCATATTTTCCTTCTTAAAGTAATTCCCTCCTACTCCCCACTCATGTTGTTTTTTGGGGGGATATTTACAAAAATACAGTTTTAAAAAATGAACTTTTATTAATCACAAATACAAAATGAATATGGTGGCATTTGGGCTCCCAGTGGCTCAAGGGCCTGAAAACAGAAAGCAAACGGGAGTCTCCACTCTTCTGATCTTAAGAAAAAGGTAAAATTCCCCGTGTGCTAATGCTGTGAGCACAGCATCTGATGGAGGTGCAAACCCATGAGCCATCTCATGGCTGCCTCAGTAACAGACTGAGCTTTCCCCGGCAACCCTCCAGAACAGCTTTCTACAGGCGATGTCAAAGCTGCTGCTCCTTTCTTTCCATCTCCCAACCTGGGTCCTCCTTGCTTGTGCTTCCCAAAGTAAATGTGCTAGCAAATTCAGTATTTCTGGTATGTTTCAATATTACTGAATTTATTTTCTAGTCACTTTTTATTTTCAAGACAAGAAAACCCAACTGAAGGAGCGTATGAAACCTTTGTTCCCTTTCTGCCTCCAAACACTCATGACTCATCCATTTACGCTTTCAGCTTACCAGACCTCATCCATTAGGGCCTCACTGCAATTCTGTTTCCATTCTTCCACGTTCCCCTTCCCACGTTCACACCCCTTCTGCAACGTTCCTTTTCTCTCAGACCAGACTACATGTATCAGTGCAAATCTATCCTTCATGTGCTAATTTGTCTAAGAGGTCAGTTAACTGCTGAACCTCAGTCCTCCTTCAGGATATCCATTTTGGGTGAAGATGTGCAAACTGGGGTGCCAAAGCTACCCATCATCACTGGAAGACTCTGATTCCTCCTCAGTCCACTCAATAAATTGCTACCTGAATTTAAATAAACAGCAGAGTCTGGTCTTTGAAGACCAATTTCTGCCTCTTGGCTTCTTCCATTTTTGTGCGTATCAGAGGTCTGGATCACTCTGGCTATCCCTAGTCTCTTCAGCCTGTCCACTAAGTTCATCTTCAACTGGCCAACATCAGGAGGGTTCCGGGAAGGTCTCAAACCATACATCTCCTGGAGGAATGTTTCAGCTGGTCGGGAGGCCAAAAAATTTTCAGAGAGATGCACTCGAGGCTCAAAGGGCAAAGGAGAAGGGCAAGGTGAGTGAGACGGTGAATTTGGTGGTGTGGAAGGAATAGGCAGGGCTTTAGGGAGAGGCTGGAGGAGGGGGCTCTCTGAAACTGGGCTCTGGTACACTTTAGCAGAGATGCCTCGCTCTTGCAGAAGTTTGGCCAAGCTCATGGTGCTACTGAAGGTTATAGTGGAATCTCGTCGGTTGGTGATGGATTCGCCAATGCTGAGTCTATAGGACATAACAGGAGAATTCACTGCGGTGTCTGATGAACTGCCACCACTACTTCCACAGGACAATGAAGGAAACCCAGAGCTTTACAAAGAAAAAAAAAGCAGGAGAGAGAGTTTAAGAACAAAAGCAATCTCCAAGTCAGCATTTAAAGTAATTTACAGTAGTGATCCATGCCAAATACAGAGGAACAGGCAACACATCAGTAAAGAACTCTGTGCAACATATCTGAGGAACAAAAATTCTCATACGTCACTTCAGTTATTCGTTAACGATTTGTAATTTGTAACTTAGTCATTAACTTATTTCTTTTCACAGAATACAAAAAGTTTATTGTACTCTTAGATAACTTTATTCTTAAATTTTAACTCTAAAATATATACCTGTGGGAATACAACTAAATTTTATGACAGAAATCAAAGAAATTAAAATATTAAAGAAAGTAATCTTTAGAAATTTTTATTAATATATCCATTCCACAAAATGAAATATACAAAGAGACAAGAATCCATGAGTAAACAAACCTTCAACTCTTCAGAAAATATAACCTTTCAAAATTAAACCTAAGATGCTCTTCTAGGGAGAAAGTTATTTCTTTCTAATCTGTCAATTATATTACTGAGAACTAATAAAGTTCTGATTGTTGAATTTCCACTTTCAAGAATGTTAATTCAAACAATAGCAGTATAAGGATACCCATGGAATGAATTTTTCTCAACCTTGACTTAGAACACTTGTTTCTGGGAAATTAAAAATTTGACAGCTATTAGAATCTTTCATTTTATTCCATGTTTTGTTAAAAAGAAAAAAACCTAAATAAGAACTCATATACTCAAGGAAATGATGACAGAATGGAGAGGATACTTGTTTAGCCAATTTTTCCCCCTGGAGCAAATGTTACCAGTATTTAACAGATAAACTTTCCCTTTAACACAAAATACTCAGTATATCAAGATACCAAGATTTTTAAAGATTATGAAAAAAAATGCAAGCTTAAGATTAATAAATAAACCTTCTAAAGTATCAACTTGTATAAAAGGAGCAAAATGCAAACAAGTTTGCCTCCTTGGCCAACCCAGTCCAACTGAGAACCTCTAATCCTATGCAGGCTCTCTACTGTACTCCCAGCCCCCACCTCCCTGTCCCCACCTGCCTGTAGTGCACGTTTCCCAAACGTACACTTCGTATGATGGCGTCAACCTGCACTGAGAGTCCCTTAGGAACCAACTTCATAAAACTTATCTTGTTGACTATAAGAGCAATGTAGAAAAACTGCAGATACGCCTCTCATTACAGACTTTATCAAGAGCTTTATTGGATATCACCCAAATGCTTCCCTTCTTATAGACATTGTGAATCTTAACCTTATTTCCCTCCACACTAGCAGCTAGAAAGTTAAGACTCAAATACATGGCTCACCTTAGCAAGTATACAAGACTTGATGGTATAACTTGTACATTAGTTATATTCCTCTACATTTTATATCCTCATTCTTGATTCCTCTTTGCTTCATTTTTCTTCTCTATTTCTAGTTAACATTATCCTGCAATGTTTTACATATCTTTGAAAACTACCTTACGTTCTTTTGGGAATTGGTAGGATAGAAAGAGCAGCAATATGGCTTAATAAGATCCCTCAACTATGCGTTAGAATATCCACGTTCTAGTCTGTGTAGTAAATAATTTGGCCTTGCCCAGAGGGTTCTGGCCTTTTCCCTCAGCTTCTGGGAGGTAATCTATGCCATGTCTGATAGAAGCATCTTTGTTTAAGATGGAAGCTGGCCATAGTAGATCTTGGGGTGGGCCTGGCCATACCCAATAGTTGTAGGGTAGGGGCTGGCCAGGCCTGAAAGACCAACCACGCGATTTAGGGTGGGGGCTTTGGGTCAGTGGGCCTGGAGATGAGTTCAACCATACGGGTAATCAATCAATCAATCAATCATGCCTATGCACTGAAGCTTCAATAAAAAATCCAGACACTGAGGCTTGAGTGAGCTTCCCTGGTTGGTAATACTCTGTGTGCACGAGCACACATCGATGCCAGGAAAGTAACGAATCCTAAGGACAAGGGAAGCTTCATGTGTGGAACCTTCCCAGACTCTACGTGTCTCTTCCTTTGGCTAAATTTAGTCTGTATCCTTTCCCTGTAATAAACAGCAACCCTGAGCATAACAGCTTTCTGTGAGTTCTGTGAGTCCTTCTAGCAAGTTATTGAAGCAGAGAGTGGTTTTGGAAACCCCTGAACTTGCAGCTGGTGTCAGAAGCGAAGGCAGTCTTGTGCGGAGGACTGGTCCCTCACGCCTTGCAGTTTGGCTAACTCTAGGGATAGTCGTTTGCTACCTGTCTGCCCTTGGACCAGCCACCTGAACTTGCTATGCCTCGGTTTCTTCATTTACACAATACATACTCACTTGCCCTGCCTACTTCAAAGAGTTACGACAGTCAAATGAGAAAATACAATGTGAAAATATTCTAAAGACAAATTAGCACAAAACATTAATTACAATTCTGGGACTTAAAATAAAAGGAATTTTTGAAAGAAATTGATGAACACATAGTTGAGGAGAGAAGTGCAGCCTCCGGCGGCCCAGCCCCTCTTACCTGGGGGTGACCTGGGTGATGTCAGAGGGGTGTAATATCCTGCAGGTGGTGAACGTGAATGTCGAGTTTGTGCACGACAGACACTTTCCTGGGTTTGAGGTCGCCACTGAAGTTGAGATTTTTAGGGAACCATACAGACAAGTGAAAGACTAGGTTAATAATGTAAAAAGTTCATCATTATTTATTAATAATACAGCATTTATCAAGGGAATTTTTTACAAAAATCCCCAATCTAAAAATGAAATATACAAAAATACTGTATTAGTATCGACTGGTTAGTATGTAGTTAAATCCTTCAATACTTTAAAACTGTAATTCGAAAGGATCATAGATAGAAAAAAGAGAAAAACACATGAAAAAACTCCCCACGATCTAGCCATCCAATCTTTCTAGGAGAGCCAAACTGGCTGCTCCGTGGTTCTCAAAGTGCGGCCCGCAGACCTGGTGGGAGTCTACGGGTCAGCACTTTCACAGCAACGCCAAGCTGCTATCTGCCTTTTCGACAGGGCTGGCCTTCGCACGGCTGGTGCAAGAGCAATGGCAGGAAAACTGCCGGCTCCTGAGCACAAGTCAAGGCAGTGGCACCAAGGTGTCCGAGCATTCTTCACTGTTGTCCACTCACAGTAGCAAGAGAAAAAAGCCAGATTCACATAAGAATTGTCCTTGATGAAGCAGTAAAAATTATTTATTAAATCTTGCCCCTTGAGTCTTTTCAACGTTCTGTGTGATGAAACGGGGAGTGAGCATCATGCACTCCGCTGCAGACTGAGACACATGGTTATGCAGAGGAAACGCACACGTGCAACGGAGTCGAAATGTTCTCAGGGAACACCATTTTTACTTGAAAGAACGACTAATAGACAAACTACAGTTATCCAGACTTGGATATCTGGCAGACATTTTCTTGAAAATGAATGTAGTGAGCCTGTCTCTTCAGGAAAAATAGCTGGCAGGATTTGCTGCCAGTGACAAAATCAGCTTTCAAGTGAAAATAAGAGTTTTGGAAAACGTGTATTCACTTGTATTGAGAGCCTGAAAGCTTCCTAATGCTAAACGACCTACCTGACGAGACAGGTGGTGATATCAATGCGACTTTAATATATTAAATATATATATATCTGGAAGATCTACATAACTTAGTGAACCAGTATCTTCCAAATGACCAATGCCTGATGTTATAATATCACGCATGGGTAAAAGACGCATTCCAAGTAAGACAGACCAATAGATTTTAATGTAACAAAGTATAAAAGTTCACTGATAGGGTTTCAGATTCCACATTGCTACAAACCTTAAAGAAACTACAACTTATCCAGTTTTGGTGTAATATCAAAGAATACTCACAAATAACTGAAAAGACTCTTAAAATACTCTTTACTTTTCCAACTACATATCTGTGTGAGGTTCCATTTTCTTTATACTCTTCAACCAAAACATATATTGTAACAGACAATGTAGGAGCTGATAGGAGAACCCAGCTATCTTCTATTAAGCCATAAATCAGACACTGGCAAAACTGTAAAGCCAAACCATTCTTTTCACTACTTAAAAAAATAGCTATTTTTCATAAAACATATTATTTGTATTAATATGTAATTATTTTTAAATGAATTAAATATTTTCATAATTTCTCAGTTTTGATTTCTAATATAGTAAATATCAATAGATACAACCCACATTATCAAGCGATCTGGAATTCTCAGTGATTTTTAAGAGTGTAAATAAATCCTGAGCCAAAAAGGTTTGCAACCCACTGACTGATCTGATCTCTCTCTGCCCTGTCTATTTATGCAGGCTGGCTAAGAAGTGGAGAGACTCAGAAGATGTTCATCATCTTATATTCAAGATGGAGTACACCCCAAGGAAGATTTAAACAGAGGCAGTCAGCTGACCATACAGTAAGTCAGAATGCAACAAGTACTAGCGGTTCCCAGACAACATTCAACTGAGCACTTTCTCACCTGTAACTGGACCACCTGCTGAAGTGACGGGTGGAAGGAAGATTCCTGTTATTGGCTTGGACACTGAAGGTTCCTGTTGCACTTGAGGCTCCTGAACCTGAAAAGTGATACCCTCCTCATCGTCCTCTTCTAAATCTGAGAGGTGATAGATGGCATCCCTGGGCAACTGGGTAAAGCCTTTCGTGATGACACCTGGTCGTGGGTCAAGAATGGTTCCTAAATGTGGCTGAGCCAGCTGCTGCCAGTGGTGCAGAGTTTGTGACCCTGAATACACAAGACAAAAAAGGAGCATGTTTTACATCTCCCGCAAATACTAAATCTTGAAACAGAAGCTAAAATTATACAAGTAAAAAAGTAATGATAATAATAAAACTACTTATTTGGTCTTAATATTTTGGTAAAATTTGTAAATTAAAGTTCTCTGTGGAAGACTGACAAGATGCTAAAGGTATAAATAATAATCTATTTCAAAAGTTAACTTTAAAAAAGACATCTAAAGTAGCAGTGAAACAAGCCAAGGCAACACTGTTAAAAGGAACTAGGATGCTGAGGCAGTGATGAGAAGGAAGCTATGTGCCTCAGAGGTGGTGCTGTATTTTCGCAGGTGACAAAAATCAATACTCCTTTGCTAAAAAGCCAGGCTCCTAGGTTGGAAGACACCTTGAATTTCAGTATTTTTTTGCATACTTTCCCACTTGCACCAGATGCAATGTCTAACTATGTCTCAACAGTCATTTCATCCTAACAATGGCAGCTCTGACAAATACCTGTACTTATCATTAATGAATAAAACTAACTTACAGAACCTTTGAGTTTGAGGGGTCCTTACAGATTACCTACTTAAAATTCTGCCTAATGAAGACTCTTTTATGATAATAGCACAGAATCATTTGAAGATTGTCAATATTTTAAAAAAACAAGAAATTTAATTTGAATTCAAGTTCTATCTGAGGAGAGAACAGAAACTGAACTGAAATTAAGAACTGAAAAAAAGAAAAATACAGACACACATAACTCTAAGTAAATGACACTTCTTGGATAAAGAACTCTTTTTTGAAAAGCAAGGTACAGACGAAGTATTACATCTAGATTATTCTTATTTATCTACCATATCCCATTTATCTTACCATAAAAACTGCTGTCAATGATATTCTTTAAGAAAGGACAAGAAAAGATTACTCCTCCCCCCTCACATTTATATTAAAAAACACCAGCAGATGAGAATTGAGGGCCGATGACTTGGAGAATGCAATCTCTTCATACACTGTCCACAAAGTACTACAAGGCACTGTTGCCCCAACAGCAAGATTTAGGGACAATAAAGCTATCTTCTGCACACAGTGCTCTTATAATTACAATACAAATCTCAATTCCAGGGCAAGGAAAGGCCAATAAGCAATGTGGCTTAAAAATGGTCTTCACTGATTTATTACCTTCAAGAGGCTTGACAATTTGTAACTTTTCAGGCATAAAGCCTCGAAGGCAACTGACACTGCTGAGCTCTGTGGTCTCCGACTGGTCAGTGCAGAGAGAGGCAAGGCTCTCAGTGGGGGTGCCACAGCCACTAACCCCTTCCTTCTGGTCAGCCAGAACCTGGATCTTCCGTTCCCACTCTTCAGCAAAGAACTGCTTCTCACTTAAGTAGTTCTGTCGTCGCAGACTGAGGCGATGCAGTGCTGTGGCCACATCACTATCTTCAGACGGTCCTGGCTGACCCACTTTCTCCATGTTCCTATGGGAAAATCACATTCACTGATTAGATCTGTAAGGGTCATGAGCACAACCTACACCTCTCCTTTCTACAATGGTGAATGTTCAAGAGACTGACCTTAAAAACACAGTATTTTTTCTCAGATACCTGGAATACAGAAATAGTAACAAGAAACCAGAATCACTAATATTATGTATCATTTTTACACATCATTTCAAGTGACTTCAGATAGGCAAAAATATACTTTATTATTATATGTGTTTCCTAACTTTTCTATTTTACTTTATGAAACTACAGATATAACTATAAATTCAGCTAAGTCAAAAAAGTAAATATTATATTTCACTGAATCTATCTTACCATTGATTGCAAGAGATACTACTACTTTATGTCATATTAAGGAAAAAAACGCTACCTATTAAACTATGACATGCCATTAGTTGTAAAACATAAACAATTCCAAAAATATTAAAATGTGAAAAAACTTGCTTTGGGCCATGGAATCCTCTAGATTATTGTATTGTAGAACATTTAGAACATGTAGCACATTCTAGAATATTGTAGAATATTTAAAACAACAAGAATGGTAACTACCATATTTTCATAATCTGCAATAAACATTTTTTCACTTCTCAACATTTTTTAAATTGGAGGTATCTTATAACTGATATCAAAAGAAAGAGAAGCCAGCTGAGTTGCAGTTGCTCCTGACTACTATGTGTGAATTTACAGAGATCTGTCTGTTAGATCTTCTCCTAAGGTAATTGTGTACAACGAGGCAGTAGTGACACACCAAGCTACCGAGTGCAGAACCTGTCCACCACAGACCAGGCACTAGAATCAAACCTCAGGGAGATGGATTTCTGCAATAGGAAAGATTTCTCTCAGGTGGCAGACATCTATCTTTCAAAAGCTTTCACCTGACTTTCCAGTAATGCTGTTTAACTTCCAGTTATATGCAATTCAATGAACTGAATGAATGAAAAGCAGAAAAAAATCTAAATTTAAACAAACAGGAAATTAAAAGCAAACTAGTTTTCCTCAAAAGATATTTAAGCTTATTGTTTATCGTAAAGGCACAAAGCAGCTGAGCTTATGAGCATGGTTTACAAGAAGGCATCATCTGAAGCTATGTGTAACTGCCAAGGACCACAGAGATTCAAACAAATTTGACTCTGAATGTGAAGAAGATTTAGACACAAACTTTGCCATACCGAAGAAGAAAGTAAGCTCCACTTTGAATACGCTTAATTAAATGTAGCTTTTTCAATCCAGAAACTTTTATGAAATCAGTGATCTGTTTTACAAATAATGATACAGGGCATCATTACTGGATGAAAACCGACAGTTCCAGAGCTTCCCTGGGACAGCACCCAGTAGGGCTGGAATTTGAGTGGGTGAATCCGGTATGTCAATGCACAAGCAACGCAGAATCACTGCCATGATCTGGGTTTCTTACCCTGGAGCGTCCTCTGAGCTGCTGCCCTGGTTCCGGAGTGTTCTGTCCTCTGTTTGCTGTAAACCAGACTCAAAAGGCTTTGCTGTCATGATGACACTTGAACGGTTGGAGCCTGGAATGGGTAGCAGAGCTGGCAATGGGACAGAGTGACCCCGGGTGTCATTGGCAACCCTGACAGTATCAAATACCCGTTTCTGTTGGGCTCTGTCAAAAAAGAAGTGTTCGTTATGCCACTACCGACCACTGGAGTGCTCTAGAAAAGAGACACGTATGTGCAGTTCATTAAAAATAAAGCCACCCTGAACAACCTCTAAAGCTTAGGAGAAATTATTAGAAAATAAACTTCAGAACAAGACAACGTTCTTACAACTGTGAGGACTATGAAGAAAAATCTGAATAGTAAGCAGATTTACTACTGAATCTCATAATATTTATCACTGTAGATTGTGGCTTCTTTTTAATTTCCATCCCGACAGTTGAGTGACAACCCTTGTGATCTGTACTTACTTTTGTTTAAAGAGAGAAGATTCCTCATCTAAACTCAGCTTCTTACGCATGGTCCCCTCAATCTCAGCTGCCAGGGATTCCTAAGAAAAAGAGTTTGAGATTCCCATGGTGATTATGTAAGAAGCCCGTCAAGAGAAATGAACTGTTCTTAAATCAATTAACAAAGTCTCCAGAATCCCATATTTTTGCTGTTATAATAAAAGAAAATACAAGAAAATAGTCATAGTCTAGAACAAAGGGTTTTCCCAAATGTAACTTTTTTTTTGAGGAAGATTGGCCCTGAGCTAATATCCAATCTTCCTCTTTTTGCTTGAGGAACATTGTTGCTGAGTTAACATCCATACCAATCTTCCTCTATTTTATGAGGGATGTTGCCAGTGTGGTTTGATGATCAGTGCTAGGTCCACTGGCATGCGAACCTGTGAACCCTGGGCCGCCAAAGGGCAGCACGCAAACTTAACCACTATGCTACTGGGCCAGCCCCTGGAAATGTAACTTTTAAACAAGAACCAATTACTTTTTCATGATATATTTTGACAGGAAAACAGTGGAAAAACTCAACATGATCAATAGAAAATATTACATATGCAGAAACACAAAAATAAAAGGTCTGAAAGGCTATAAACCAACATGTTAACAGTGATTCTGTGGAGGTCAGGATTTGAGGGTACGTAACAATTTCTTTTTGCATAATTTCTAACTTTTCTATAATAAACATGTATAGCTTTTATAATATAGAAAAATCACTAAGAGAAAACTAAGCAAGCTCCCCCTTCCCCTGGTCAGGGGTGAGGATTCAACTAGCATGGGTGGCATGCTCAGTGGGGCTGAGCTGACAATGCCTGGAACTGGAGATAGCACAGTGCGAATTCATGATTTTAAATATACACAGATAGATGAACATAAATAAATGGAAAGACAGATACAGATGTGTTTGTGTGGCTGTATGAATGAACATACATATATTTCCTAGCTTCACCTGCTGAGAGGGCCTGGAAGCAATGATACTCTAGTGGCAAGAGACACAAAGCACCCAGATCTTGGAGTCTAAATATCATTCCTCATTAAAAGCAACCAGAACTCCTTGGAGAAATGGCTGATTCCAGGACTAGGACAGGGAAAGAGCAAGATGAGCATGAAGGAGATCCCACTGCCATATCTGGGACCATTTAAGTATCAAAATAAAAAACAACAATAATGGATTATAACCCATCAACTAAAATAGGAATCCATGAATCCATACTGACACAACTAAATGAAAAAATAAATATATGAGACATAACAGCTCTAACTTACAAAAGAATACCAATTAATAAACCTTGAAAAAAATAATGGAATTAGAAAATCACCATTTGGCAATCATCATAGTAACAGAACTGAGTCAGACATGAACAATCAGTAGGTGCTGAAACCAATGGGCAAAAGTGTGATGAGGAACAGGATATTTAAAAAGTCTCAAAGTATCTCCCCACAAAACATCACTTTGATCACTTGGTTAAGGTAGTGTCTGCCAATTTTCATCATCGTAAAGTTAATCAGTCACAAGAATTTAATTAACTATTAATTAACATTGATTAACTTAACAGTGGAAAAAATTGGCAGATACTACCTTAACCAAGAGATCAAAGTTAATTTACATCATCAGTAATGGGATAAGTAGACAATGTGCACATCCAGATACAATGTACTGAGAAGAACGTGGCATTATTTCTGCCAAAAATACATTATCTGAATCTAATCATAAGGAAACACCAGACAAACCCAAACTGAAGACATTCCACAAAGGTCATGAAAGACAAGCAAAGACAGAACTGTCCCAGATTGAAACAACCAAATGCAACATATCCTTCAAAGGACACTGTCGAGACAATTGGCAAAATTTAAATGGGCTCTGTGGATGAGATGCAAGTATTGTATCAATGTCAATCTCCTGACGCTGATGGTTGTAGTGTGGTTATATAGGAGAGCATCCTTGTTTTTAGTAAATACACATTCAAGTATTAAGAGGTAACAGAGTGTATCTGGATCTTACTGTTAAATGGTCCAGAAAAAAAAAAGAAAACAATATGGCAAATATAGTAAAATGCTAAAAATAGAGGAATCTAGGTGAAATATAGATGAGAGTTTTTCGTACTATTGTTGGAACCTTATTCTAAGTTTAAAATTATTTTAAAATAAAAAGTTAAAAACCCAAACTTCTGCCCCCATATTCTTCAGAATATCTACTATAATTAATAGCTCAGTCTTTTAAATAATATCACAGGCTTGCATCTAAGTGTTTAAGAACAGAATTGTTAAAAAAACTCTTTGAACCAACATCACAAATTTTTACATAAACTCAGAAGTTTTCATTAATTTAATTCAAAAAACACTGTTTATTGATGAATTAAATAAACATGATGCCTGCCCTCATGGGGCTTACATTCTAACTGGAGTTAAATATACCCAGAAACTCAAGATCTACTGAAAGAGGTTTTCGATGTTCAGAGCACTATTTAAATAAGTGGCATGTGGTGGGCCTAGAGTAAGGATGACCCAAGTTTAAGTAGTTTTATGGTACAGACCTAAACCTAATTGCCTCAGGGTTCAATCATTATACCATCAGAAACCATATCACTCTCAGGACAATCTAATGTTAAACAAGTTTCCTTAAATATATATATTTCTTAGCTCCTTACCCCAGAAAAAGCTCCATATGACTGGGAGAAGTAGAGATGAGCAGCAGGGCCAGACCTACTACGAAGTTCCTTTATTTCTTCTTGGGACTCATGTAACATTCCCAGACACTCCATATTCCTGTCTTGTAACTCATGCAACTGAAGGAAAGGATGGTAATTAGTGTACTTTATTGTAGTCTCAAAACAACAATGGGGGGAAAAACCCATGGGGGTAAGTATTAATTTTATCCAGAGGGCTAGCTACCTTTATGAATGTAACTTCAATATAAAAACTCTGAAACAAACTAAGTAAGGAGAGTATATAGATTTCAAGCTGCCAGAATTAGGGGTGCCTAGGCCAGAATTACACATAAACATGATTTCCTAAAAAATGTGAAATGTAGCTGAGACAATCATAACTGTTAATTCAATATTTAATGCTTCATACTCTTAAAAAAACATAGAGGAAGTATAATAGCTGTGGTCAAGTTACGTTTAGCATAATGTTAGATACGTATATTTTTAAAATATCACTCTGAAGTATGTAAATGACAAGATCAAGTCTACAAAGTATTGTATAAGATGTCATGGTGCTCAATCACCCTAAACAAGTAGTTTCTTCTCCCTTGTTGTTTCGGAATCTTCTTTATAGTTAGAAACACAAGCATGGTGAAAGAGCACATAGTTTTCAGAGTACATTTTAACTTCAAAAGTTTCTTCAAGTGTGGGACGTGGACTGGATCATCAGCATCACCAAGGCTGGGGATGCTTACTGAAAATGCAGATTCTAGGCCCTTACTCTAGACCTACTCACTTGGAAACTTTTGGGGATGGTGTCTGGGAATTTCCATTTAAAACTGACTTTGCCAGGTGATTCTTATGTATGTGAAGGAACCACTAAATTACATTTAACATATAGAATTTTTATGTAGATATTTCTCCTGACATTATTTATTAGAATTTATTAGAAATTATCTTATTTTAAAAACTGTTGGGTTAGTTAAAGTAGACTGGTAAAAGAGTCACATATTCCTAAAGAATCTTATAAAAGTTAAGGTTTACCCTGTTAATTAAGAAGGATGCTGTTATGTCATTAGATTTAGAGACAGAATTTTTTAAATGTTTTACTTTTTAGATCTCATAATTTCATCTTAATCTTCTTTTGTTGTATTTGTAAATCTGGTAATCACCTTTAATCATTCTTACTCACAAGATGAAAGAAACCGTCCATCGCCCCCTCCCATATTACACAGGATAAAGAAGATTTCGTTACCTCCATTGTCAGTTGTCTTTGGGCATCTTTGGAAGCTTGTAGGTGAAGTCTCAGTTCTTCCTTCTCAATCACATGCTAACAACATATTCAAAGAGACATATGAAGACTTCCCTATAAAATATAGGCTACTCTCTCTCTCTTTTTTTTGAGGAAGATTAGCCCTGAGCTAACATCTGCCACCAATCCTCCTCTTTTTGCTGAGGAGAACTGGCCCTGAGCTAACATCTGTGCCCATCTTCCTCTACTTGGGATTGACAAGCAGTGTGTAGGTCTGCACTCGGGATCCAAACTGGTGAATCCCAGGCTGCCGAAGCGGAACATGCAAACTTAAGTGCTGTGCCACCAGGCCGGCCCCTACTCTCTCTCTTTTTAAGACACCTTAAGAGTGTCTCTCAGGGGTATAGTCTAGAGGCCTATAAAAAGCTAACCTTTCAAAAGCCAAATAAGAGCAATAAAATGGGCATAATACAAAATCCATCAAGATGTTCAGAGGACAACGAACATGAGTCAATAATTCACATCACAACTTTCTGAGGAAAATCTGACTCTACTCCACCGAAAGGATTAGTGACTTGAAAGCAGTTATTCATGATATTTCATGATGAAGACTAAAACAGCAATCACATTAAAGTACTGTAAAAGGGCAGGGACCATGTTCATTCTGCTTAATGTGTCTAGTACTCAGCAGAGTCACCATCCTAGGTGAGTGCGTCAACAAACATCTGCTAAACGAATGAATGAACCTACTTCTTTAAGTTTGTGCTGAAGATCTACAATCTGAGACAAAAGAGAGGAGATCTCTTCTTGGTATCGAATCAGTTCATCACTCTTCCCAGACAATTCTTCAGTCATTCTGGACATCTGAGCATTTGTTTCACCTTAGAAACAAAATGAAAATTTAAAAATTAATATAAATGTAGGGTAGGGGTTGGCAAACTATGGTTTATGGGCCAAATCCTGTTTTGTAACAAGCACTGGATTATCACAAATAGATTTTTCTTTAACATCAATTTAAAAAATAACCCCAGATAACCCACAGCAAAAAATAAAGGTTCTTCTGATATAGGCTAATACTGGGAGTTAAACAGGAGGCAATGAAGCTACAAAGAGATGACTCATAAAGGCAAGCAAACTACAGGTTTTGCCTTAATCTTTTTCTTTATGGAGGACAAGAAGGCTGAAAGAAATAGGTGAATTGTACATCTTTGCGAGTGCCAAGACATAATCTCGTTTATGTCTCTGAGAACTCTTCAGGGACATATATAAAATCCACAAGCAATGAAAATTAAACTTAACAAATCTAACAAAGGAACAATTTTGGAATGAACAGCCACAATCTGTTAAAGCTACTGATAAAGCTACTGAGATGCTTCCGTAGGAGAGAGATTTCCTGGCATACCTAGCAAACTGAGTAGGGCCTCTGAAGCAAGTCTTACAGCCTAGCATTCTGGCGTGCTCATGAAACAGAACCTTTAGAATTCCATTGGGGAAATAAATCTTTATTTCATAATAAAAACATTGAAATCTCAGGGCTGGCTCCGTGGCTGAGTGGTTAAGTTCGCGCCCTCCGCTTTGGCGGCCCAGGATTTCGCTGGTTCAAATCCTGGCCGCGGACACGGCACCGCTCATCAAGCCATTGTGAGGCAGCGTCCCACATGCCACAACTGGAAGGACCCACAACTAAAATATACAACTATGTACCGGAGGGCTTTGGGAGAAAAATGAAAAAATAAAATCTTTAAAAAAAAAAAAACCAAAAAAACCCCCCCAAAAAAACATTGACATCTAAACCTAAGTGGCAAAACTATTTCTCAATATCATATAAACTATTTTAACACTGACAGAAAGCTCACAATATTTCAAAGTATGGCAATGAGGAGGCAGGAGACCAGCATCTCGGCTCTTGGGCAAGTCATTTCTTCTTTGTTTTTGAAAGTGTAAAAGGTGGGTAATGATAGTGCTGATGAAGAAGATTCAATTTATGTTCCTTCTGGTTCTCTAATATTCTGTTATTTGAAGGTATCATATTTTGAGGTCTACAGCCCATATGAATTGATATAAAGTTATCATATCTTCTCTTTCAACATAAAAGGCTATACATTTGTAGAAAAATTAAGTGTCTGTCTCTAGTAAAGCTGATCTTTTTCCAACTTATTTATTTATTTATTTTGGTGAGGAAGATTGGCCCTGAGCTAACATCTGTGCCAATCTTCCTCTATTTTGTGTGTGGGACACCACCACAGCATGGCTTGAGTGGTGCATAGGTCCATGCCCAGAATCCAAACCTGTGAACCCCGGGCCACTGAAGTGGAGCACACAGATTTAACCACTACTCCACTGGCCAGGCCCCTCATTTATTTATTTATTTATTATTATTTTTAAAAAAATATTCTGCCTCTCCATTTCCTTTTTTTTTTTTTTAAAGATTTTTTTTCGTTTTTCTCTCCAAAGCCTCCCGGTACACAGTTAGTATATTCTTCGTTGTGGGTCTTTCTAGTTGTGGCACGTGGGACGCTGCCTCAGCGTGGTTTGATGAGCAGTGTCATGTCTGCGCCCAGGATTCGAACCAACGAAACACTGGGCCGCCTGCAGCAGAGCGCGTGAACTTAACCACTCGGCCACGGGGCCAGCCCCACATTTATTTATTTTTATGAGGAAGATTGGCCCTGAGCTAAAATCTGTTTGCCAATCATCCTCTTTTTACTTTTTCTTCCTCCCCAAAGCCCCAGTACATAGCTGTACATCCTAGATGTAAGTCCTTCTAGTTCTTCTATGTGGGATGCCATGACAGCATGGCTGGATGAGCGGTGTGTAGGTCCATGCCCAGGATCTGAAGTGGTGAACCCCAGGCCCAACCCAATTTATTGTTTAAAATTATTTTAGTTAACAATACATCAAACTGAACTATATTCCTTCACAGACGCGTAGTTTGCACTTAATAAATACTCTTAAATGTTAGGTTTTATGCCATCATTTGAGCTCTGGCTCTGCCACTCAACAGCTTTCTGACTTTGGCAAATCACCTTCCCTACAGGACTATTTCCTCATCAACAAAATAAGAGCTTTGGTTCCTTTCACTCTAACATGCTATAACTGATAGAAGTATAGGTCTTCATTTAATGATGATCGCAATTTGAAATAAAGATATTTCTTAAAAGTACATATAGTACTTTATTTGGAGTTCTAGGCTTAAAGTGATAATCCAAGATTTTCAGTAAATATTTAAAATTGTTTCTTGAGATGCTTCTATTAAAACTATTGATCTAGTTTCTGAGTTGATGATATCCTACCAAATAATTGTCCAAAGGCTATGAAAGAGAACATGTTAATACTCACGAAGTTCTTTAACACAGTCACTGACAAGCTGTTGTTCCTTCTCTTCATAGGTAATAGTTTCTGTCTTTATGTGACAAGCCTCAAGAAAAAGAAATCAGTAAGTGATAATATCTTCCAATGATTTTATAGTATTAACTAAAAACCTTTCAATTCTCATTTGCAGATAAAAGCTCATTACTTACAAAGGAAAAGAAAAATCCATAAAGCTTCATCAACCATAAAATAAAGATAAGAAAGAGGACATGACAGACATCTCCCCCTTACTCCTTCCAGGGCCTCTGCACATGCCTACTCGTCCCCCTGGGCCCTCCCCTCCACCATACATCTCTGCCTGCTAATAATCCCTAGCCTCCGATAAAATGTCAACTACTTAAATAGGATTTCTTTGATTCTTCCCCATTATACAAGCTCTCAAAACCTTGTAATTTTCCAATATAGTTCTTATCATAGTTGTAATTATTCAGTTATTTGTGTGATATATATTCTACGCTGTGGCTTTCTCTATTTCATCTGTCAGCTTGCTATTATCCATTTTTCAGTGGGATCTAAGTAACACTGGAAGGCATATACATGTGCCTTGGCTGTCACTCCGTCATTGGAATGTCAACAGCAAATCCTCAGTTATGCTATATTTCACTTCAATACTACTTGGACCTAAACTGTATAGCCTTTAAGATAAAGGAAAGTGGGAGTTAGGTTGAATGTACCTTGGATCGAAGAGCCATATTCTCTTCTTCCAGTTCCTTGAGCTTTTCTTGCAGCATGTCCAACTGCAGCAAACCTTGAGATAAGCTAAAGGACTCATTGAACCGAAGTGGAGTAGAACAGCTGGAATCAGTTTCACTCTCTTCAGAAGCAATGGAGACAATTCGAAGTAACTCATCTTTCTTGGACAGCTCATGCTGCAGCTGATTAACCTGCACATTGAAAGAGCTTGATATACAAGACGTTCCTTATTTTGCACTATTTCTATGTAATATAGCTTTTAATTCAGGGAGCAATTGTTTCTCACCATAAAACAAAATCATCAAATCAGGTGCTAAATTTTACTGACAAAAATAACAAGTGCTAAAAAAAACCAAACCTCAGATACTCCCTAAGCTATAACTTTAGAGCAATAACCAACATTACAGCCTTTTCTGTACTATGTGAAAAGAAAAGCCAATTACTGTATTCTATATAATAGGAATATAGGAGGAAAATGTCACATAGGATAATGATGCATTCACAGTTAAAAGCAAAGTAAAACTGAAGAATCTTTAAAGCATCAGAATAGACCCTACCTCAAATTCTCATCCTAAAGGATTGTCCTTTTAAGCTCTTAACTCTACATGACTGCCTAACTTCAGTCCTAGGGAATAAATATTTTCAACACAGCATCAAACGGTATTAAACATAATGTATTTATACAAAATAAATGAAACCTGATAATAACAAATTATAGAAAATTTTAAATGTAACCATGCAAGTTAATAATAAATCAGATATAACTAAAAATATTTATTGCTATGGAATAAATATATTTCATACATTTCTTTTCCTTTTCTCCTTTTGTTTGCATTTCTGCATAAAGGTACTTCATTTGGCTATCTATCGTTTGGGTATACATTTTTTAAAAATAAACTTAAGATTACACACGAAGTCTACACAAAGGGGTGAGGATAAAGTGTGGAATCTAAGCAGGGTGGCACAAGTGTTGTAGGTACCGAATACGGGCTTTTATATTGAGTAAGGTGGAATCACATAAGCACTCCTCTGTACACAACATTTTATTTCTCTGGTTAGTTCAATAGTTGCCAACAAAGTCAACGTGTACTGGTCTTATTTTACCTAACTATTGTCATCACTTCGGGGCTACCCAGGAAAACAAATTTCTCCAGTGCCCTAGACCTAATTACTTCATGCTGCAAATACTTGATCAAAGACTTACTTGATCAAAGGCTTGTCCCAATTGCTCCTCCAGGGCTTCATTCTGTTCGGACAAGACATGGTTCCGCTTTAAGAGAGCTTGTCCAATTCGAGCAGCTAGCTCCAGATCGCGATCCCTCTGTTAAAATACAAAATACATCTTTTGAAGTACAAACAAAATTAAATGGTAGTTTAGAAATTTCGCAGTCAATTTTGCTAAACTCAAAAGCAACATCCTAGAAAGTATCGAGTTCCATTTTAATGCCCAGATTCAACAAACAAACACAGGGCCTGGGACACAAGTCGTGTTTAACATATGTTGGTCAAATGAATGACCACCATACTTATAAATCCAAGAGGGCATTTCTTTTCTCCATATCTAGTGAGATTTACTGATCATCCTGTTAATTAGGACACAGCAACCCAACCTTTAAACTCACAACTTTAGAGAATTAGAAAATCAATATAGTCTTTAAAAATGAGGACAGTGCCTGGCACACAGTAAAAGCCCAACAAATATTTGTTGAATGCATTTGTCTATCAAGCGTGGTAATAATACAGCAGGTATGCTGAAAACAGTTCCAATTAGGAAATAGCTTATACGCATTCAGAGCCAGAGGCTTACAGGAAAGCATCATCAAGAGCCCTATTGCCAATTGGTGCAAGAATGATGATGTGAAATAAAATAGGGGATAACAGACTGAAGTTGTGAGCCTACAGGGTTCTGTTTAGAGTACAGAGAAGAGGGGAGCCTCTAACTAAGAAGTCAGTGGTAATGATGCAGGGAGGCCTATAGAAAAGCCAAACAAGGCAAGAATTATTCTTTCTGGGCAGATGGTGATACTTAGCAAGGGCACAGGAAACCCACCTACATGGTGGTAGTGAGGACTGTATTCCATAAAATGGAGAACTGTCAATACACATGCAGCTGTCTTATATGCGAGTATGAGTTCCACTTACATTAATCACTACAAACAAAATTAAGCTTCTATCTTTTTACTCCATAGCACATGAAAACAGATGGATGGGTTATCTCCAAATTTTCCAGGCCCACTTATCTCATTTTCAATATAGGATAAGTGGCATACACAAAATCAATCTGAGACGCAGGGAGAGGAGAGAAGCGTACTTCAAAGAGAAAGATGGTAAGATCAAATGAATCTGAAGTGTAAGTAGAGACCTCTAAGACTGCCCAGTAATAGAGATACACTATACATACGAAAAATGTCATGGACAAAGTGAGCTCAAATAACAGCCCAAACTGAAAGTAAAAAAGAGAAGATGCTCCAAACTGCTGGTGTTGATTTGCAATGGAGCTCCTTCTTGGATGGGCAGCTCTGCTCCAGGGTGAGTGAGTAACAGCAAGGATTTATTAAGAAAAAAATTTTTTTAAAGATTGCTTTTCTAGGACAGGGAAGCCAGCCAGCACCACTGTAACAACAAAAAATTCAACTTTCTACAACTTCATAACAATAAACTTCAGGAACCATTCTACTTTGGAATGCCAGTGGTATGTCAGTTGTTCAGTTCTAACAACCTTATACAAAATAACACAGAGCAAAGACATCATCATTTTTCATTTGATGTGCAAATTTGATAGATTCTAAATGATCTTCCAGTTTTAGCTTTTTGTACTTAAGAAAGAAAAGATATATTCCTACCTCTGCCAGGAGATGTGTAACCATGTCGATGTCATTGTAAGTTTTGGTCATCTGCTCCACCCTGTCTGTGCCTAGAACTAAGGAAGTTAAATCAAGTGTTTATAGGATTAAAAAATAACAGAAAATTTTAAATATTCATAAGAATTGAAAGATAATGACAACAAACTTAGAGTTTTACAAAAAACCATTCAGGAGAAAAAAATATACGTGAAAACAGAAAAGAAATGTTTCATGTATTAGACACTCAGGAAATAGACCAATTATTGCAAACAAAATGTACATCATACGCTGAACTAAGAAAATATCAAATGATCACAAGGAAGTCACCTCCTGGCTATCTCCTCCTCCCTCAGGAAGATTAGAACTTTAGCCCACTCACACTAGAGAATGTGGGCCTGAAGAACGGATTGACTCACCAGTTGGTTTATATCCTAATCTAAATTAAATTTTCTGAGGGACGAGTTAGTGAGAGGTTATGCTCTTACAAAGGAATTCAATTAGAATTCCATTGTGACAGTCTTGAACATCTACAATCGCCTACCATGTGAGCTAGTATCAGTAAACAAAGAAAAGGACTTGTAGGACTTTTTGTAGCTCTGTTATAAACCATGATCTTTTTTAGCTTAATTAAGCTAAAATTAAGCTAAGGTTTTAATTAAAACCCCTTTATCTTTGTGGTAATCTTCATCATATATAGGCCTTTGCTATAAAATAAATTGTATACTATACAGTTGGTTGAACCTGTGAATGTGAAACCCGTGGATATGCAGGGCCGACTGTAGTTGCTGTACAATGTACACCATTTTATAGTAAAAACGACTTGAGCATCCTCAGATTTTGGTATCCTCAGGGAGTCCTGGAACCAATCTCCTGCAGGTACTCAGGGACAACTAAACCATTACTTGCATAATTCAAGCCCAGTATTTCTGCACTTCATAAACTCAGGAACCGCCAATGTACCTGGATAATTTAGCTCCAAAGAGGATAAATATGACCCCAAAGATTCCACAGTCACAATAAGCAATATCTTTTTAAGTTAATGATGTATAACAAAAAGAGGCATCTTTTGACTTTGGAGTACATTTCATGATACAGATTTATGTTTGACTTAGACTGATTTTATAACTATTTTGTCTTGAAGAAAAAACAGAGACTTTGGAGCAGAAAAGCTGAAAAGTGGAGTGTTATCACCTCCATATTATAAATATGGAATCTGACTCTCAAAAGGGCCATATTTATAATAGAGAGGTGATAACACTCATCTTACAAGGTCATTAGGAGGCTCAAATATGATAATCTACTGAGCAGTATTCAGTAAACTGCTAAGTATCAACTGTTTACAGGCATTCCTCTTTAGACACAACTGGTATGTATGAAACAGCCCTGATTTTTTTTTTTTTTTTTTAAAGATTTTATTTTTTCCTTTTTCTCCCCAAAGCCCCCCGGTACATAGTTGTGTATTCTTCGTTGTGGGTTCTTCCAGTTGTGGCATGTGGGACGCCGCCTCAGCGTGGTCCGATGAGCAGTGCCATGTCCGCGCCCAGGACTCGAACTAACGAAACACTGGGCTGCCTGCAGCGGAGCACGCGAACTTAACCACTCGGCCACGGGGCCAGCCCCTGAAACAGCCCTGATTTTAAATTTTCTGTAAATAATCCTCTGAGTTGGCAGTAGATACTATGATTAGAGTCATTTGTAGCTCCTCAGCCCCATCTTAACACTTGAGGGTGTCTGAAAGACACTGTTAGACATTTTGCTTTTTATCTGAGCTTTTTTCTTCCTAGCATCACGCTTAAAATGAATCTGGGAATTACTTAGGGATTAATTATTAATGATAGTCTTATTCCTAGTTCAAAGTAAAAAAGTGCTGGGTTGATGGTATTAGGAGATAGCTAAAAAAGTTTTAAAGCGAATATAAGTAAAACAAAAACAACCCAAAAAACCAGAAAGAAACATTCTTACTCCAAAAGAATTTATATTTACAAGTAGAGAAACTGGCTCCATAATTTAACCACGGGGACAAGAGAAATAGGCTTTTGGGCCTAAGGCATCTTCACAATTTAACTTGATAGCATAGAGGTACAAAGGATTAAAAAATAAGGTAGATATGGCCTCTTCTACTTCTGGCCTCAATACAGTCATGTGCCACATAATGATGTGTCAGTCAACAATGGACCACATATACGATGGTGGTCCCATAAGATGAGTACCATATAGCCTACGTGTGTAGTAGGCTGTACTATCTAGGTTCGCATAAGTACACTCCATGATGTTCACACAATGATGAAATCAACTAACAATGCATTTCTCAGAATGTATTCCCATCATTAAACAACACATGACTGATGGGGCTGGCCAAGTGGTTAAAGTTCTGCGTGCTCTGCTTCAGTGGCCTGGGGGTTTGCAGGTTTGGATCCCAGGTACAGATCTGCTCTGCTCATCAGCCATGCTGTGGAGGCATCCCACATACAAAGTAGAGGAAGACTGGCACAGATGTTAGCTTAGGGCTAATCTTCCTCAAGCAAAAAAAGAAGAAGATTGGGAACAGATGTTACTCAGGGGGAATCTTCCTCTCCAAAAAAAGAAAAAGCTTAAATATATATTATTATGGCAAAGAAGTTAGATAATGCAACCAGAATTCTCAAATTCTTATGTTTTACACAAAACAGTCTATAAACTACCAAGCCGCAAAGGCTGGGCCACCTCAACTGCAGAGTTGCTCAACTGAATCAGTCGGTCACAAAGTACGCTGGAACACAAGGGATTCCTCTCTGCAGCCTAATGAGTTTTGTCTCCTCTTCCTTGTCACCACACTCCTGAGAAGATATGTTGCTTGGGATGACTCCAAAAGCACTCGGGGCAAAGCTCTTAAATGTTCTCTTGGCATTTAGACATTGTTGATTAAATGCTTCGAAAGCCATAGACTAATTCTTCCCTGTAATTCTGTAACCAAGAATGCAGAGATGGCCAAGCAGGCTGACTTTATTATAATCTATCTTATCCAATCATATTTTCCCTTTGGTTCTCACCTGTTAAAATAAAAACGTTAAATTGTGCAGAAATTAGCAATGCTCTGTGTTTTGCTTCCAGACATGAACTTCCCTAACTCTCTAAAAAGAAATTTATACACCAGGGAGATGATGAACTTTAAAAAAATTTTTTATTGTGATATAATTGACATATAGATAAACATTTTTAAAGAACAATTTGCAACTTGGTTTCAGAAGGTTGTTAATTAACGTTCAACATTTTTAGTGTAATATTTGGAGACTCTAATCTTTCTGAAAAAATAAGGGGGGCCTAATATACATAAGCACTTTACTAATTCTTACTTTATGTTCTAATTCTGCATAAGCTCACATCAACTACCCCAATCTCATATTTTTTCAGGATGGGAAATGCCAATGTTAATCCATTTTGATATCTTTGTCATTTATATGAGATGATACTTGATAGTTCTCTCATACATCCCTTTTCTAGATCCAGAATTTTTACTACAATTACTCAATTTTAAAAAGACTTCTAATCTTTCATCACTCTCCAACCCTCCTACACCAAAAAACAAAGCCAAAACAACAACAAAAGAAACAAAACACAAGCACTGCCCACACGGCATAGTAAGAGATGCAACAGCTCCTGACAACTACAGATAGGTCTTGAGGTTTTAACCCGAAAGAAGTGACGGCAGCTCTTGTGGCTATGATACAGAGATCTCTGCAATATCAAAAACCGCCTTCAACGGAACCGAGACAGAACAAAAAGAAGGAGGCTGATGATACATACCATCTAGGGCAGCCTTTCTCAACAGGCTTCCAGGGGAGAATTAAGCCCTACATGTAGGTAATGAGTGGGTGACAATTATGTTAATTTTCCCAAAGATAATACTTAGCTAGTACATGATACATAGGCGATAAGGTCATCCAGTATACAACAGGCGTCCTAGGGCAGATGCCTCAATTCTTTTGTGGAGTTGGTTGAGAGGGCTGATCTAAGGAATTCTCAGTCTGCTTACCTCTGTGACCTGACTACAGGTAATACTCCTGAACACGATCAGTTATATTTCCTTTCCTGCCAATTCAGTGATTTTTGAGGGCAGAGCTTGAGGAAAAGCATAACTACCAAGCAGAAGTAATAATTACTACAACTGTATTTCTCTGCAAAATTGTACACTCTCCCCAATTCCCTAAGTTCTCTAATTAATGTCCCCATGAAATGACCATTTAGCTTTGGTTGACAAAACTTTGGATCAGTGGGTTGCAAATCTGAGTGTAATCAGTACTACTAGGAGGACCTGTTAAAACACAGACTGCTGTGCCTTACCCCCCGAGTTTCTGATTCTGAAGATCTGGGGGGGGGCCCGAGAATCTGCATCTCTAACAAGCTCCCAGATGATGTTGATGCCTTAAATAAAACTGATATAACCAATCACTTCCCTCTTCTTTTTCTTACACATTAGGAAGTGGTATAGGTGATTCCTTACCCCCCGTCCCCCAAAATATCCTGAAAGGAAGATCAGGTTTCTATTTTTAGCCTTTAAATGAAGGAACGGTACTGTCACAGTGTGCTCTGACTGCACTGCTCACCCCACCGCTCACTCTGGGTCTCATTCTTAATAAAATTAAGAAAACCCTGGAGCGACCTGTTCTGCATGCAAAACATTCTTTGAGTATCTTAAACTTTGTGTGTGTATGGAAGGGACTAGGATGGAATTATTTTTTTTTGGACCTACTCAGTGCTCTCACGTGTTCTATTTTAAAGGCAAACCATCTCTTTCTGGTTTGGTGGGGGCTTCAGAGAACAATCAGTATCCTTTCACTACGTGAGAGAAGTTCCCAGTCCAGAGCCTGCCCATGCTTCCCTCCAAATTTACTGTTTTCTCCCAGCTCTTTCAATTCCTTTATGTTATTGAAGAGAAAGTGCCACTTCTTTTGATTAGTTGTTAAATTCATTTTAATGAGCATGAGTGTCTACCAGCATGTAAGAAGGGGTTGAAGCAGCACCAGGGAGTGCACCCGAGGACGGCTTACTGGAGTACAGAATAATTAGTCAAAACCACAAATCTACAACTCTCAAGGGGATAGAAAACTGTGGGAAAGGGTAAGAGAATGTTTTGTATCTTGCTTTTTAAAACCTTAGTCAATTTGCTAAATAAAGTAAATCACTTATCTTTTACATTCATAAGATGCAAATTCACAATGAAATTTATTTATATTTGTGTGAACTGTTAACCCAAAGAATAGATACCTTTAAAGTAACAGTGAAATTAAAGTACAGTACAAAGATAAAGTATAATGGACCAACTACAATCCTAGCATGTTTGCTTCATGATCTTAGGTATATCATACATAGTTCCATTTTCAAATTGCTGTAGTGGAAATAGCATCATTAGACTAAAGGAATAGGATGGTTTCCTAGAACCTGCAAGTATGGATCTGTATCATCCTGGTATCTCAAGTTTTAAATTGCTCCCTTAAACATTATGATTTGTTTTGCATAAAGTCCTGAAAACCCAGTACTTTTGAATTTGCTTCTTTTATTTTCCAGTCTTTTTATTTAAAAGTCAGCCTAAAAGTAACTCCCTTAAATCATGATCTAAGACACTTTTCTAGCTACAGTTCCACCCCTCAGTGGCCTATAGAACAAAGAATAAGTAACCTAAGGAGTACTTTCCGTGCTACTTTATCAAAATAATGACAAACCAAATTTATCCTGATGAAATTTCAGTTTGAAATTTTCTTCTCACAAAGCTAAAAACTCATGGAACAAAAGGAAATGAAAATCAAAAATAGCATTCCTTCTAAAAAGCATTTCCCAGAAAATCTCAAGCAAGGAACTTCCCAAACTAGAAAATTAAGAAAAACCTTGAGACTTAATTTAATATTCAGCTACTTAAAAGAATTATTGAGGACAGAAACACAGTTTGAGTTTTCTGATATTCTAATTCAAATTTAAACAATATTTACAATTTTTTTTCTGAGCAGTAAGTAACCTGGTCCTAAGAAACTGCTATCAAAAGTGAGTTAACGATTACTACGAAAATGAGTATTTCACAACAATCATTATCCAGCTACAATGTTTAAAAACTCTGAAGCACTGACTGGGAAATGTCTAGGTTCTGACGCAATCTCATATCTAATGCAAATGAAAAGAATTTCACAAACACATCAACGTTGAACTTACAGACTTTTATTATATATTCTAACATTTTTAGATTGAATGAAGAAAAAAAGTAAGCTCAGCCTGAAAGCAGACTTTTGGAATGAGGCCAAAAGCAAAAAAATCTCCATACTTTAAACTCCAAAGTTTAAAAAGTGTTCTATTTAACTTCGTCATTTCTAAGAGCTTGGCGTAAAACAGACTTATTTTCAGGATGAATCTGGCTTAGCCTTTCACTGACATATTCTCTATGAATCCTTAAGTAAATAATGAAGATTGCTACATAGTGTGCACTTATTTCTCCTTGGCATTATTAAAACTACTTAGCTAGCCAAGAAATATGCTTCCTAATGAGTGACACAGTTCCTATGACTGTGTTTAATAGGGAAGGTAAGAGTCAAAGAGCTGATGGCTTTGGATTGAAAACTATTAGGATAATAAATGTTGAGAGATATAAAGGGATACTAAATTTTTAAATAATTTCACTACTTTTTTTTTAAAGTTCATTTTTCTACTCAGTCTGAGGAAAGTATCAAGTAAAAGATGGGAGAAATTGAAACATCTGAGTATGCTTATAACCGGACACTCAGCCGTAAGAATGACACTTCAGCATCAGACACATCACAATTAGAATCATCTCTTCATGTTGTTTGTTAAATCAGTTCGAGTTCAAGTCAGTACACACCGAACCATGGCTAGGGATGACAAATGTTTTAAAAGTCAACACCAAGATACTCATGACGTTTATTTAAATGGACAAACTCTAAAGGGGTAAAAAATACTCACTCATATAGCGGAAAGTCTCTTCAGCAAGGACTGGAGAGAGGGCATCAGACGCATGCTGCTGCTGGCGTGGGGACTGAGTCCAGTCTTGATTTTCATACAGGAAGAGAGAGTCCACTCGCAGCTTATACTGGGGTAGCTGTTCTTCTAGCAGACTCACCAGCTCAACTTCAGGGAGATCCTCATTGGAACAGACATCTAAAGAGGACACTCCACGTAAATGAATCTACTATTTGTCAATTTACTAGGCCACAGAGAAAAATCGGTAAATTAGTTCTGCAAAGGTAGGATAACCAAAGAAACATTAGCCAAGATCATTTCTCCTCTTATTGTTATTAATATATCCCTGTACCATAGTTAGTCTTTTTCTGGGTTTCTTTAATATGAGAACTTCTATAGTAAAAAGAATACCAGGAATTCTAATTGTACCTTATCTAAAAACATACTGCTTAGTGAATATAACTATGTTTTTAAAGTTTAAAATGAATTTAGAAAAATTTTTTATTTCCTCCTCATCAAATTATTTAGTGCTGCTTAAAAGAGATCAGATCTCAAATAACTGATGTACTTGGGGGAAAAAAGCAACACCAAACAACCAGCAGAAAATAGCCAGTTCAAAAGGAATAAAACCACACACTCTTTACTAACAGAATTTGAACTCTGTGGGAGGATTCTTCAAAAATTTGGAAATTATATTTTAGTATATTCTCACAGCAGCTAGATTTATAGAAAAAACCCCAGAACATTTACCGGTTAAATGTTAACCAGTAATGTTAACATTCCAGAACAGGGTCCCAGCGCTGGTCCTGGAAGTACGTCTAAAGTCCTGAATACCTTTCCCATCACTACTCTCTTACCTGCCTAGTTCTAACTCCCCCACTGCATACACATGTCTGAACACATCTGGGTTTCTCTGTCTTTAAGTGTTTGCTCCTGGCTTCCTGTTCCAAATACTGTCCATCATTTAACACCTCTGAAATTCGGCCATTTACAAAAAAGGGAAAGTTATCCCTTTTGATGTGCTTAAAATACTAGGGCTTAAAATAGAGAAAATACAGGATGTCACATCAACCCTCTCACTTTTTAAAGAGATTTGGTATTTCCTTTGTGGGGAGTGTAAAGAAACAACAAAGTTCATTTTAAGAAAGCACACCTTCAAAGAGTAAATTTTTACTGCTTGACCTTAACTTAACAATGACAATTTAATAAATCAAATACAAGGAGGCTGAAAATATTGGACAGCCCTATTCACCCAGAAGGCTTCATAACCACAGAGATGAGATACATTTAAAACCTTAAATATGGTTCTAAAGAAGCTTTCAACCTTTAGCAGATCTCTGAAATAAGAGCCCTGCAAATACATCCAAATTCTACTTCTATGAATTCCATAATTATCCAAATTTTTCCTGCCACAAATATGTCACATACTGATTGTCACTGTAATTCTTGTGGGAAGAGAAGCTGACTGTAAATACAGACAGAACTAAAAACAGATTCTTAGGCATTCAGGGGTATAACAGAAATGAAGAACAAAAGTACCATTCATTAAAGGAGCTACTATTCCCTAGAAATTTTCTTTTAATAAGCATTAATGAAATTCTGTGAAAATTCAAGGTCACCAATCCCCTTCTTCCAACAGTTGGGACAATCAGTAAAGATCTTAGCAGGGTAATGCCTAGTGGCAGGAGGGTTGAATTATTGCTGGAATAAAGCCCAGTAGAGTGTGGTCTGCTGTGTGGTCTAGAGACCTACATAACAAAGAGTAAAGTCAAGCCACAGAAGGACTGACCCCATGAGCAAGTAACTTAAGGACCTGTCACAACAGATTTTAACAGTCTTTCAAGAAAGACAACAAAGTCCAAATATCTAACAATGTAACATTCATAATGTTCGGTGTTTGCTAAAAAATTACTAGGTATACAAGGAATAAGCAAATTGTAGTCCATAACTAGTTGGAAAATTAGTCAACAGAAAGAGGCCCATGAATGATAAAGATGATAAAATTAGTAAGCAACAATTTTAAAACAGTTATTACTAACATGTTCAAAGCTTTAAAAGGAAAATATGAACTTAATGAAAAGAGAAACAGAAGACATATCTGTATATATAAAACCCAAACAGAACTAGAGTACAATATCTAAAATGAAAAATTCACTGGATAGAAGATTAGACATCCTCCAGAAGAACAGTACACTTAAAGGCATAGCAATGGAAACTACCTAAAATGAAGCACAGGATAAAAAAAGACTGGGGGAAAAAAATGAACAGAACGTCAGTGACTTGTGTCACAATATCAAGCAGTCAAACATACTTGCAACTGGAGTCAAAGAAGAGGACAGAGGTGGGAGCAGAAAGACTATTTGAAGAAATAATGGTCAAAATCTTATAAATTTAATTAAAAGTATAATTCCATAGTTTAAGGAAGCTCAATGACTCCAAGCAGGAAAAACACAAAGAATTTTCAAAGAGACAATTTTAAAAGCAGAAAGAAGAAAAAGGACACATTTCAATTGAGGGAACAAAGGCAAGAATGGTTTCATTGGAAGCAATGCAAGGTATATGACAATGCAACGTCATTAAAAGTGCGTACTCATTAAAGTATATAGAAAATTCAACTTAGAATTCTATACCAGTGAAAACACTTTTCAAAAAAGGTGAAATAAAGACTTTTCCAGATAAGCAAAAAACTGTGACTATTCATTGTGTGCTGACCTATATTACAGGAATTGTTAAAGTTTTTCAGGCAAAAAGGATAGAAGATGGAAACTTCAATCTACAAAAAGAAGCAGAGCCAGCCTTGATGGCCTAGTGGTTAAAGCTCAACACATTCTGCTTTGGTGGCCCTGGTTCGGTTCCCAGGTGTGGGACCACGCTACTCATCTGTCGGTAGCCATGCTGTGGTGGTGGTTCACACAGAAGAACTAGAAGGACCTACAACTAGAATATACAACTATGTACTGGAGTTTTGGGGGGGGGGGGCAAAAAAAGAGAGGGAAGAAGACTGGCAATAGATGTTAGCTCAGGGCAAATCTTCCCCCCCTCCAAAAAAAGAAAGAAAGAAAAGTGACAGAAATGGTAAATCTGTGTATAAATATATAAAGCTTTTATTCTCACAATTTATTTAATTTATATTGACTGTTTAAAGTAAAATAACAACACTGTAATATGTATATAACATATGTAGACATAAAAGGCATGGCAACAATAATACATAGGACAGTAGGAGAAATGGAAGAATACTGTTCTAAGGTTTATGAAATAGTGTAATGTTATTTGAAGATAGGCTGTGATAGGTTAAAAACTTATATTGCAAACATAGAGCAACCACTAAGAAAAATGAGAGATATAGCTAAGTCATCAATATTGGAATATGGAATCCTAAAAACAAAACTCAACTCAAAAGAAGGAAGGAATGAGGAAAAAAGGAAGAAAGAACTTTCAAATGAAACAAATAGAAAAGAAGTAGGAATGCAGTAGACTCCACCAAACTGATAATTATGTTAAATGGAAATGGTCTAAATACCCCCATTAGAAAGTAGAGATTATCAGACTGGATTAAAAAAAGAGAGAGAGATCTAACTTTATGTTATCTGCAGGCGATGTCCTTTAAATAGTCAGATAAGTTAAAAGTAAAAAGATAGAAAATGCTATAATAACAATTCTACACAAACTCCAAAAATAGAGGAGGGAATACTTCACAACTCATTTTATGAGGCCAGCATTATCCCAATACCAAAATCAAGCAAAGATACTGCAAAAAAAGTACAAACCACTAATTCTCACAAATGGGAAACACACACACACAACATTAGTAAATCGAATCCACAATATATAAGAAAGATAACACATCATGACAAAGTAGAGTATTCCCCAGGAATGCAAGGTTGGTTTGAAATTCAAAAATGAATCAACAGAATTCACCGCACTGAAGAGCAAAAAATGAAAAACCATGTCAATAAATGGAGAAGAGGCTTTTGACAAAATTCAACCCATTCATAACAAAAACCTCTCACCCAACTAGGAAGAGAAGGATACTTTCTCAATTTGATAAAGTGTATTCTTAAGAAACTTAATGGTGAAAGACTGTAACATTTCTCCTAATATTGGAAATATGGCAAGAATGTTCTCATCACTTTTATTAAAAAATATACTGATATTCTATCCCATTCAATAGGCAAGAAAAAGAAATAAAACACATCCAGATTGAAAAGGAACATGAAAAACTATCTCCATTTACAGACAATGTTATGGTTTATCTAGAGAATTCTAAGGAATCTTTAAGAAAGTTAATAAAACTAAGTAACTTAAGCAAAGTTGCAGAATACAAGGTCAATATAAGAAGATTAATTTCATTTCTATTTACTAGTAATGAACAGTTGGATAATAAAATTAAATAATGCTGTTTACAGTAGCATAAAAACCCCAAATTTTTAAGACTAAATTTAATAAAATATTTGTAAGACCTGTATAATAAAAATTACAAAAATACTTTTCAGAAATTGAAGATCTAAATAAATGGAGAGACATATCATGTTCATGGATTAGAAGACTTAAGAGCCTTAAGATGTCAATCCTCTATAGTGTCTATGTAATTCCATTCAAATTTCCAGCATTCTTTTCTGTATAAATTGACAAGTGAATTCTAAAATTATATAGAAATGTGAAAGATCTAGAATGGCCAAAATAATTTTTGAAAAAGCAGAACTAAGTCGGAGAATTTATACTACTTGATTTCAAGATTTACTATAGAGTTACAGTAATCAAGGCAATGTGGCATTAATGTAAAGATAGACTTAGAAATTAAAGGAGCAGAACAGAGAACAGAAATAGACCCACACATATATAACCAAGTGAT